>NC_133664.1:187619665-187919665 GCF_037893015.1 Macrotis lagotis | reverse complement strand
TCACTGATAAAGGGTAGGTACCCATTTAGAACTTAGAAAGTTGCCTGGGGATATGACTAGTCCAGTCTGTCATTTATATAGTTTGTATTTGTTAGAGGTGGGACTTCAACAAAGCTCTTTGTGACTCTAAGACTGTCCCTCTATCCACTTTCTCAGGTCCTTCGTGTGATTATATTTAATGTAATGTAATTATGTGAAGTTCTACCCCATGTCTGAGGGACATCTTTACCAATTAGCTTCCCTGTCTTTCTTCAAGTCTCAGCTAAAAGCTCACCTTCTTCAAGAAGCATTTGCCAGTCTCCCATATTTCTACACTTACCTCTGAGATTATCTACAATTTATCTTGCATATACCTTTTTCATACATCAGATTTTTTTTTTTGTATTTTATCTCCATTAGATTGTAAACACCTTGAGAGCAAGGATTGCTTCTGGCTTTTTTTTTTTTTGTATTTCAAGTGCTCAGTCAAGTGTCATGACAGTAACCACTTAACAAATTCTTTCTTTTCTTTCTTTCTTTTTTTTTTGGCTTTTGCAAGGCAATGGGGTTAAGTGACTTGCCCAATATCACACAGCTAGGCAATTATTAAGTGTCTGAGGTCAGATTTGAACTGAGGTGCTCCTGACTCCAGAGCCAGTGCTCTATCCACTGTGCCACCTAGCTTCCCCCTACTTAACAAATTCTTGAGGATTTGCTCATGGAATAACTAAATGCTTGACTACAGAGAGACATTGCATTGGGCTCAGAAATAAATAGGAAGAGAAGTATCAGAATTTCATTTAGAAAATTTCATAGTACTTTTGATAATACTAGGTCTGCTTTTTTTGCCTCTCTCTCCACAAGCTCTAAAGAATTAAAAAGTCATATATCAGGAAATACAGGGATACATAAGGAGAAGAATAAGGTTATAGTATATGAATTGTGTACAAATTTCCTAAATGATATAATCTAAGATATGTCTGATTACAAAATGAGGTGACCTACTTATGTAATGAAAGCAAAAGATAACAAATAGTTTGAATATTGCAATGATCCTCAAGGATCTTGAAAAAGATTAGAAGTCATTTAGTGAATTATGTAGATACTTTGAAAAATTTTTGGAAAAAATATGAACCATAGGTCAAGTGGGCATAGATGGATAGTAATTTGTACAACTAGAGGGGGTACCTATATAAATGGGATCAAGGATCCATTGAAGTATTAATCCATAACAAAACTCAAGGATAAAGTTATAAGTAGTTTTTCTTGTATTCATTTGGGTTTAATTTTACTATATTTTATAATTACTTAATACTCTATCCAAACCTGCAAACAGAGATATTAACCATCTACCTAATCAATTAATCAACATCCAACAAAGAAGCAAAGATTAAGTACCTCAAAGATACTAAGAACTGTGTGAGACATTAGGGAATAAAATAATAAAATAAAAAATAAAATAAATAAAACAGTGCAATCCTCAAGGAGGATATATTGCATTGGGGAAACACTGATACATATATATATATATATATATATATACTTATAAAATATGTGTAAAATAAATCTAAGGCAATTTATTAGAGAGGAACTAACATGAGGCAAAGCTTGATGTAGTTTGTATTTGAACTGAATTTTGAAAGAAACAGAATTCTAAAGGCAGAGGTGAAGAGGGACATGAGCAAAAACACAACTATTTTCATAAAAACAACTAATATTCATAAAGACAACTAATAATTAAGAAGGTATTAATAATACGAATAGAATACAGCTTAGTAGAATGGAAGTTTCTTGAGGGTAAGAGACTGTTTTCTTTTTGTTTTTAATTAAAAATTTTAAATTGCACAGCAGCAGAAGCAGACTGGAACAGGGAACAGAGAGATTTGAGGTCAGAAAGATGAAATCTTACCTTTGATATATACTAGTTCTGTGACAGTTGATAAATTGCTTAGCCAAAATGACATAGCAAACTCTCTAAGATTAAGTTATAGTTGAATTGTGCATTTGTATAGATCAAAGGAATTTCCTACTGAAATTTCTCTAAAGCTGCTGTAATTACCAATATGAAGAAGAGAATTAGCTTTTAATAAACACTTATTGCTCAATAAAATAACATTTAAAAGTTAAAAAGCAAGTCAATCAACAACAATATAGTGGCAAAGAATTAATATTTTATTTTCCCTCACTAAAAAATCTGTCACTGTATAAGAACAATGAAGATGGAAAGTAGAACACAGATGAAAAATGCTTAAGATTGTGACTCTATGATGTAAAAAGTTATACTTTATGAGAAATTCTCTGTTCTTCTACTAAGGGCCCAGTTTCTTTTGTCATCTTCTAAAAGGGAAAAAAAATAGCTGAAACATTCCACCAGCCTAATGGAGAATTATGAAGACACAAATGATTTTACATTATTTACTGGGGTTTTCCAGGAAACACCTTCATCTACTTATCCAAAGAACATTTTAAAGAAGGATAAATTTTCTCTGCAGTTCTCTCTTTAAATATGCCTAGTTCAGCTGCCAGTCTCCCATATTTTTTTGCATCACAAAAGGATTTAGGAACCACATTGTCTGGTCCCTGCAATAGACTCTAGATTGAGTTGAGATCTAAATGAAGCAGTGTGATGAATGATAGAAAAGAAACCAGAGGGAGACTCTGTTTTTCTTTTACTCCTAAACCAATTACATAAATGCTATGTGTAACCTGCAAATTCACTATATTATCCTTTTGTGGGAATCTACACTACAAAACTATATCAAACTATAATGCACTTTATGGTCAATCATATAAGGTTTTCCCTTTTATCTGTTTGTATATTCATCCAGGATTTCATTCTTTTAACAAATATTTATTGAAAACCTACTATGTGAAAACCTATCATGTGAGATGCTGGGGTCAAGAATAGAATAACTTATTATTTTTCTTCTAAAGCTTACAATCACATCCAAGGAAAAATAGGAATATTAATAGAAATTGATACAAATGTGAATGCGCAGAAAGGGAGATACAAAAAAAATGCTATGAGAATTTAGAATAAGAAGACATTACTTCCAGATGGAGTGATCAGGATAGATATCAAGGAGGATATTCTGTCTGAAACTGGCCTCAAAGGGTAGATTGGAGTTAGGCAGGTGAACCTATGGCAGAAAAACATGTTTGTAGAAGAAATGCAGTTTGGTGTGTTAGAAATATTACTGCACATGAAATCATAAGACCTGGGTCTGAATACCATCAGATGCTTCCTAGTTCTTTCTCACAATTAAAAGAAGAATAATGCTACTTGAAGTACCCCCCTCACAGGATTTTGCAAAGGAAAAGTTCTTTAAGCAAACCTTTTAAGCACATCTCTTTAAACTTCCTTGAACAGATGATAAGTGATATGATTGGAACAAGGAAAAACAATATACACAATGAGTACAGCAATTAGAATGGAAAGTACAATAATAAATCATCTGAAATTGAATACTATAAAATTATAATAACCAAGATTGACTCTCAAAGCAGAGGTGAGAACAAACCTCCTTCTGTTTCTTCTATGAAGAGGTAGGGGGAAATGGACATGGATTGTCTTAAGTCTTAATTGGTGTGTTGAGTTTTGCTGGAATTTTCCACCCTCTTAAAAGTTTATATATTACACAAGATGGCTCAAAGAAAGAAGAAAAGAAAAAGGAAATTGACAGATGTATAGATATAGTTGGAAGTGGAGATGGTGGGAAAATGAAACATATCACTTTTTTCCCCAATACTGTGCTTCCACCCCAACACCAATTTCCAAATGCCTAATCTTTCCTTTCTTCAACTGTCAAAATAATCAAGTCTGTATTATTCCCTTACTCAAGAAACCTTGGGAATTCTCTAGGATAAAATATAAACTTTGTTTGACAATTTGACTCCAAGCTAATGACTTAGCTATTTCAACTTTATTTTCTATCACAAGTCTATTTAACTGGACTACTTGCAATTATCCATACATGACTTTATCTCCCCACTTCCTTATCTTTGTAGAGACTGTTTCCTATACTTGGAATGTTATCCCTCCCCATCTCTGGCCTGTGGAACCAAGAGTTCTCTTCAGGTGTTGAGTAGTCTCCTCTAAAAACTGGGAAAATAATTGCATTTAGTTTATTTATTTGATATCTACTGATCTGTATGAATTCTGTTTCTTCCAGTTGAATGTAAGCTCCTTAAAGGTAGGAACATTTTTAATATTGAATTTGTAGCTTCTTAGTCTACCACAACTTTTAGAACATAATAACTAATTCTTGTTGCATTAAACTGAATTTAAATGTCTCCAATATGCCTTTCTTCTGTATTTATGAGCTTACATTCAGTGTCTCTCCCAACTATATACTCTTGAGTGGCTAACTCAAAGATCAATTCATGTGGTGCTACCTAGAAAGAGAAATTTGATTCACCTAGTTTTTTATATTAATCCCCCATTCATAGAAATCAATTTTTAAAATACTTTATATTTATATTATTATATTTTAAAATATATTGCATGTATTATGATATTTTATATGGATATTTCTTTTATTTCTATCTGTTTGGGATAACTCTTCACAGAATATTAATTAGCAATTTGTTTCTTGAGGGAAAGGACTTTTGTCTTTGTGTCTCCAGGACTAACCATAATGCCTTGCAAAGAACAGTATTTAAAATGCCTTTTGAATTGCATCATAGTGAAGTAATTTGATCTCTAAGTCTATGTCCTTATCCATAAAGTGGGAGCAATAATTATTAGAGTTTTGAGAATCTAAATAGATAATGTATGTGCAATTCTTTGCAAACTTTAAAGTGCTTTATAAATGACAACCATAGTTATTAAAGAGTGTGAGCAAAGTTAAAGCCAATGGAAAATTCAGAGCAAAGCAACAGAGATTACATGGAGAAAACTAGGTGGAGCAATGGATAGAGTACTGGTCCTGGAATTAGGGAAACTCTTCTTGAATTCTTATCTGGTCTCAGATACTTCCTAGCTATATGAACCTGGGCAAATCACTTAATCCTGTTTGCCTCAGTATCCTATATTGTAAAATAAGCTGGAGAAGAAAACGGTAAATCATTCCAATATCTTTGCCAAGAAAACCCCAAAGTGGATCATAAAGAATCAGACATGATTGGAAAAACAACTGAACATTATAGATTGTGAAGTGTAAGGGATGCCACCTAATGCAGTCTTCTCATTTAATAGATGATGAAACTGAAACACATGGAGGCTAAGCAACTTGTCAAAGGTCAAGCAGGCAAGTATTATCTTTTGATAGTATATCACCAGTCAAAAAAAAGAAGTATTTGAATATAGCTCCTCGATTTAAGAACTAAATCACTTTTCTTGATATTGTTTGTATCCTTATTGTTGAGGTATGAAAGTCCAGACAGGATAGTATTTTCTTGAGAAAGTGGTCAATATTGTTGTGTTCTTTAGAGAAGTCAAGAAAGAAAAGGTGTTTAGATTTTTCAATTATGAAATCTTTAGTAATTTTGGATAATGCAATTTTAGTTGAGTGAAGTTAGAAACAAAATTCAAAGAGATTGAAAAGTGAGTGAATAAAGGACAAGTGAAGGGAAGGAGTATAGATAGTTCCTTCTTCTCTCTCTTCCCTGGAGTTTGGCTATAAAAGATTATATATTTAGTGTCATAGCAAGAGGGTGTGATAGGGTCAAAGTATGAGGAAGACTTGGGCATAGTCCAGTCATGGATAGTGGAAAAGAAAAAAAATGAAGATTACAGAGAGGAACAGACCATGAGAGGAATCTGTTGTATTTGACTTCTCGGTTTTATACTTTTGCTCCAAAATTTAATAAATGGGATTGCATTTTTAAAAACACAATTTCTTTTTATATCTTTTTTTTTCCTCTTTTATGAACTTGTTACTTCATTGATGTGATGAAGTCCTGATGAGGAATTTTCTCTAATAATCAAGATTAGTTCATTATAAGTATCACATATAATAATAGTGCACTATAGTTCTAGCTACTTGCTCCATTAAGAAGGTAAGTGTCATGCTCAAGGTCAAATAGAGAAAATAGCAAAAAAAAAAAAGGAATTCTAGTCAATGTGTACAGGGCAGAAATGAGTATGGCATATATCAAGAGTAACACTTCCTGAGTATAATACTTCATAAATGCTAGAGAACACTATAAAATAAAAATAACTATATAAAGCTTTATCTATAAAATACCTTGAGTTAATTGGAAGAGTTTGAGCTTTATATAAATGGCATTTGTGAGCTGCTGTAGTTTCATATACAAAAGTTGATATATATACTAAATGAAGTTTGTTTTTTTTCTTAGAATGGTGATAGATAAAGGTAGTGCTATCAAAATCAAATAGAAAGGGAGATAATAAAATCATATATAAGGATACCCGTAGGTTACATATTAACTTTGAAAACCACATATTAACATTATCTACATTTTGTTGTACTTTTATTTATTTTGTTAACCATTTTCCAATTATCTTTTAATCTGGTTTCTAGTATACGCAAACATGAATTTGAGTTATAAGATGTATATCACTGCAGGTCACATTTGACACATCTAGTGTAATTCTCTATAGTGAGGGAATTAGCATTACAGATAGAAAACTGTACCGTAAATTATGATCCTAGATGTTTTCTAAAATTATAATCTAATAGGGGAAGGTAATGCATGTATGTAGATAAAATGGTACAAATTATACATATATATATTTACATATATATGTAAATAATTGGAATAAAAAAGCCTATGAGTTTATATCAGAGAGAAATTACTTCCCACTAGGACATTTCAAAGATTTATTAAATGACACAATTAACTAGTAGAAAATTAGGCTAGTTGTAGAAAGTAAAAATAGATTGGAAGGAGAAGGTATAGAAGATAGGCAAATAGATCAAGACACATAATAACAAGGACATAAACTTTGGTGAAAGCTGTGGGAATAGACAGTGTAAGGCAGATTAGTTTTCCAACTGGAGTCAAATCTAAGTCCAATCCAATACTGTCAAAAGTTCTACAACAAGTGTAAGTAAGATACTGTTCCTAAAGGTAAGTCTTTATCTAATCAAAGGGAGCAGGATGTTAAAAACAAATCCCTTCCTCTTTGCTTTACAGGGTCTTATTCCAAGAGACCAAAGGAATGCTGAGGAGGCTTAGAGAATGTATACTCTTTATTGTACAACAGTTGGTGAAGAGAGTCTGCAGGGTCAAGTTCAACATGAATCTGCATAACAGAAGTTTGCTTATCAGTTCTTAGTTCATTTTTCTTTTTTGTCCACTCCATATCCTGCTTTCCATTTTGCCTGCTTCAAGGTCTACTGTTTGCTTATCCACATGGTCTGCCCCCCAACCTGGACATTTTTAGGAACCTAGAACAAAGGCAGCATCATGCCAAATCTAAGATTTACATAAGTATCATAAACTATAAACAAGGTGTGTGATTGGCTACCCAGACTTCACATAAGATTGTACATCCACTCTGATTATATAACTATAACATAAGTCAATGTGCAAATATGGGCTTTACATCTGATTAAGCTGAACCACTGTGATTAAGGAAAACTCATATTGACATTAGGTCAAATACTTACCTTAAAGAGAGAAATGGCAAATAAGAGGTAAGATAATATTAAAGAGGGGATTCCTAACTCTGGGTAGGGATTGGACTATATGCTTTTAAAGTCCCTTCCAAATCTAAGATTCTGGGATTTTTTTCAAAGGGCACTAGAATTGTTTACAATTATGAGAAATAGTATTGTTATACAGTGGAGCTAGTCTCAAGAAGCTGATGAACCAATCAATTATCGTCCCTTGTTGGGGTACCCATATGTTTTCTTTTACTATTCAATTTATCATTGGAGATCACAAAGAGTTCTAAGGATATGGATAGCTCTATATACTACAGAGAAGGTCAATCACAAAATAAACTGTTCTACTTAAATAATTATCTGATAATTTTATAGGTATGTCTTAATTCATTTTCACTCTCTATTCTCTCTCTCTCTCTCTCTCTCTCTCTCTCTCTCTCTCTCTCCCCTCCTGGACTCCCCCATCATGTTATTAATATATGGGATTAATTTTTATCTTTAATCTCTGCTCTGGTCAACTGTCATAGTATCTCAAACTGGCCTTAAAATCTGTGGGTTATAATGCTACTGTTTCTAACAGATGAAGGTGACAACAGCAGAGAAATCACACAGGTGCATATACACAAGAGCTAATTGTTAAAAAAAAAAAAAACAGCTGTGCCAGCCTTTACCTGGGAGGAAAAAAAAAAGTAAAACCTGTTTGCATTTTGCTACTTGCTATCCTCTGCTCAATTCACTCAGCAACCATTCTAAAACTATGGAAACAAAAAAAAACATTTGAGGAGGGGAGGAAAGGAGCTTTCTCATTCCAGTATTGGAACTATATTTAAAAGAAACAACAGAATAAGCTACTTAAAATAAATTGTAAACATTTTTCTTTAAATATTGTATATATTTTCTATCCAGTTATTTAGCATAAAGTTTTTATTGGGGGGTGTTCAATCTTAATTCATTCAGTTAAATATTTTTCAAGCATGTATCATGTACCAAGCAATATATACCAAGTGCTGGGGGATACCAAAAAAATGAAAAGGATAGCCCCTGTTTTTAAGGAGTTCATAGTTAAATGGGGAAGATAAGATGAAAACAACTACACATAATTAAGCTCTACCCAGGTTAAATTGGAAATAACAAAGGGAAGGCATTTGAATTAGAACAGATCAGGAAATGCTTCCTATAGAAAGTGGGATTTTTGATGCAATTTAAGGGGGGAAAAAAGAAACCAGGAAACAGAGAGGAGGGAAAAGGGAGAATATTCCAAGCATGGCAGATAGCCAGGGAAAGTGCCTGGCTATTCAGGGGAGATGTAATTTCTTGCTCAAGTAACAACAAAGAAGTCCCAAAGAAAATTTGGAAACACTGAAGTTAAATTAAAGGACAAATCAATAGCTCAGGTTAAATTAAATGAAATCATGAATAATGATTATCATGAGTGAATGGAACCAGTCAATAAAATTGAAAGAAATTAAAGAAATATTTAGCTATTTGGACTAGGATTGGTAGTAAGGTCTTTTTATACAGACTTTAAGAGCCATTTTCTAAACAAAAGCCATTTGCCTCAACAAAACATATTCCATCATTTAACTAACACCCTCCCCCTCTGAATTTAGAACTACAAATATAGAACTAATGCTTCTATGAAAACAGAATAATAGTAGTCCAGGAATATCTATTTGAAAATTTTAATAGGATGCCATTTTTGTCTGTTGATCATGATTTTGCAAATTAAGGTAAACTCTCAGAGTAATGTCTGGAAATTATTTGAGTGGTATATCAAATCATCCTGACAGTTATTAGAGAAAAAAATTAAGCCAAACAGAGGAAATGTGAAAAAGTTGGGAAGAAATACAAACTTCATTTGGGTCAAAAATGAATTGTTTTAAGGTTTTTTTTGTTTAAGTCTAGTAATGAGAAAAAAATTGTCTAGAACATAGGGGCAACAAAGTAAGAGGGAAGGAAAAGGCTTAATAACTCAAAGTCTATAGTCAATATAAATTCACTTGGTACAAAAACACGTTTTAAAGGTCTGCACTCTCAAGAATATGGATACTCCTCAACCATCACCCAATAGTATAAAGAGTTATCTGTTCATGTCTTCTTATTCTATGTCATAATTGTCCATCTCCTCTTATAAATTTTCCACAAGGGGCCTACTCTAAGTTGTGCAGCCTTCTCCCCAATGCTATTGGCATTATATAGATAACAATGGAATGTATGACTGTCATTGATTATTTTTTGCTCTTCCCACCTGATTGGGGTCTACTATTAAATAAAATCATTAACCTACCTTTAATTATAACATTTATAAAAAATTAAATCCTAAATAAATTGATGAATTGAACAAGATCACTTTTTCCAAATTAAAAAAATTCAGATAAAAATGTGTTTAGTGTTTTTTCCCCCCAGTGGAAGAAAAAGAAATAAGATCTCATTGGTATAGAAAATTGATTAGGAATTCCCTCTATCAAAACATATGGCACCTTCTCTGAAACTTATTTGAGGGTTGACTATGGCATTGCGAAGTTAAATGACTTGCCCAGAATCACACAGTAAATATGTGTGTAAATATATACATACATATGTATACATATATATATATATTTATATAGACACACACACACACACACACACACTCACAGTCCAAAATCAGGTCTTTATTCATGAGGTTTTGCTGCTTCTCAGTATTCCATTTTCTCTAACGTGTGCTAAATGTTAAAAATACTTCGTTTCAATATAAATAACATCTTTGAGATTTGTATTTTACTAAAATTTCAATATTTCAGTGGGAATACATGCACCTATGAAGACTGTTGAATCAGGTTTTATGGACCATGTTAAAAGTTGAACATAAGCTATCAAACAAATCAGGGAATAGCTGATCCAATCATGGCCATTAAGATAATAGGAATAAGTAGAATGAACCATGGTCCAATTATTTTAATCATCTTAAGCTGATTAAATCACACATTCAGCAGCACAGTAATTACCTCTGGAATTGTCAATTTACTGTACTGACTTTACCCAATACTTGTGTGAAATAAAAGATTTTAAATATTATGAGGTCAAAGAATGACTTTCACATTTTTGGTACTAAAAAATATTTAGGGTTTACATAAAATAAGCAACATAATTACCAGAACCAAACCTGATTCAATCAATTGTACTTAAAGTAGTATTTTGTATGTATACTAAATAATTATTAAAACAAACCAAAGAAAAATTATAGCTAATTAATCTTTATATTCACATATTTACATACATATATATCTTATATAAAGATAGATAAGAAAACTTGTATTTCTTCCTCTACTTATAATAAACTTGTTTCCAATAGAAAAAAATGCTCTTTGTAATATGATTCTACATAGTAACTAGCACATTTTAAGGTACTTAATATCTGAAATATTAATCCTGTGCTAGTCTCTATTAAATAATCCTAGGATAATTAGTTCTCTGGTTCATCATGTACATGGGCATGCACTATCCACATTTAATTGACATGCTTCTCAAACACATCTATCAAAAGTACAATTACACAGCAATAAATTGTTATAGCATAAGATTAGTTTCTTAAAAATATTAATAAATACAACAAGGATTTGAGCTTTGGTTAACTAATCAGGTTGTCTCTTCATGAATATTATCTTTTTATTGATAATAGATATTTGGTGATAGGAAAGGAAAATTACTGCTAAGGTACATGGTACATACCTGTAAATACATACTTAACATTGTCTTATTCTCAAATGTACATATGACTCTAAACTTATTCTAGTTAAAGACTGTTTAGTCGTAAAGTGGACAAGGAAGAGAAAAGGAACATTTTAAAATCCACTTTTGACTTAGATCTCCAAGTTCATCTTTTAAATATCTCAATGTTGATAACCAATAAAAACTTGTTAAATTGATATGAACAAAAAGTTTTTATATCAAATAAAGAAATATATTGGTGAAGTTGTGAAAACATTAGGCTAAAAGTCAAGGGATCTCAGTTTTAGCTTTGGTTTTGTCACACACTAGCTCTGCAACCTCTGAGGTGATTTTTCAAGTCAAAGGTAAGGTGGGGTCTAAATGACTTTCAAATTATCTTAGGGAGATATAGTTTATAGTTTTCCAAACTATAGCTAGGTGGTAAAGTAATAATCTGACCCTGGAGTAAAAAAACAAAAACAAAATCCAAATCCATACTCACACTTATTAACTGTATGACTCTGGGCAAGTCATTAAACCTCTGTTTACCTCAGTTTCTTCAACTGTTAAATGGAGATAATAGCACCTACCTTATTTATACAGATCAAGTGAGATAATAATTATGACGTATTGAGCACAGAGTCTGAAATATACTAAATACTATACAAATGTTAGATATTACCTATTAGCTAAACTACTGTACCATAATTATAAGTAGCTATCCAATCCAAGAGTCTTAGAATTAAAAGGCACCCTAATTCTTATCAACAATATCTAGTAATATATTAGATTTCTGGTCAATCACTGACTATTTCTGCTTTGTATTAAGTTTACAGTCAGGAAAAAAAATCTCTAAATAATTTTTTAAGTTTCTGTTGACCATACATAAAACAAATGAGCAATATGGATTCATTTGGTCCTATCTTATAGAAATTTTGGAAAATATATTACAATATTGTTTTCTCTATGCTGTTAAAATGTTTGTTCATCTGCTGAAATACTCCTTTTTTCTTTCACCAGAGAAGAATTTAATAGTCCAACAGAGAAGATTATAACAATTTCAATCTCATTATGAATGATTTATTTATTGATTTATTTATATCATATAAAGTATACTTTGTAATAAATAATTATTCTTCTGCCTAAGAGCTCAAACTGATGATTACTGATGTTCGTGTGGCCATGTGCCAACCATTTCTCTTTCTCTTTTTCTTTTGATGTTTAAATGAGTCTTGAGATACTATAAGTTTAAATATGGTTCTCAAATAACCAATTTTTTGCCCTCCATGATTATGGAAATACATTTTATTACTGAATTCATATAAATAGATAACAGTGGTGGTCAGGAACAAGAAGGAAAAAATTACTTGTGGAGAAAAGCAAATCAAGTAGACTATTTTTTTTTAAAAAGGAAGTTATGGAAATTTATTTAATTTATTTAATCATGTGATTAATTTGAGTTAATTTTTTATATCAAGGTGATTCAATCTGGAAAGTATAATGAAGTGTATTCTAAAAGACTACAGAGGCAACATGTAAATGGAAAGAAAGATATGACCCCAGAAGAACTGGTTTTGAGTCTTAACTTTACTTCTTATTGATTTAGTGACCTACAGAATGTCACATATCTTTTCTGAACCTCTGTTTCCTCAATTAAAATACTGGGAAGACATTGCATCTTAAATTACTTCACAAGGTTGTTGTGAAGATTAAATTAGTTTTATACATGAAATCACTTTTCAGAATATAAAACATTATAAACATTTTGGTTATTATTTTATTCTTAGAACACTATTTCTAAAATATAAATATGTAAATTATTTAATTTTATTTTAATTTCATAGTGTTAAAATGTGGGGTATCATCCACTAAGTCCTAAAGAGCTGTCTCACCAAAGAATGGTCTTCCATACCAACCAATTCTTATAAGGTTCATCATCAGCCTGTAAAGTATTTTAGTATGGCCCTGTCAAAAAATTAAGTACCAATCAAGGAAGGTACAGAGTAGTTCATAATCAGGCTATCTACTTGTTGATGATTTCTTTGGCCATGGAACTTATGAAAAAAATACAAAATGGTCCTGAGAAATATAGTTTTTAAATTTATGCATCTGTAGGCTTAGTGGCAGAATGTTTAATACAATTATATAGTTCCAAATAGTTTTAGATTTAGACTGTAAATATTCACTTAACTTATATTTGCATTTTCTATGTGAAATCATTGTCTAGTTACCAATGAGTTAAAATGCTCTTGGAAAAAAACTAATAATACCAATATTAACATTCTTGTTATAGATGATACTATAAAGAAAAGAAAATTGGAACTAAATGAAGCGAAAAAGAAGGGTTTCCTCTAAAGAGGCAAATGAAAGGTTTAGAGCATTCAATTTTATCATACATCCAAAGATTTTATCAAATATCATATCATGAGTTATTTCAATGAAGTTATATTGACACACTCATCGTACAACTTCTGAAAATAAGTGCACCATTTTTTGAAGAAACTGAGGAGAAAGGTGAATTATAAGAACCTAATAAGGCCTTTCCCATCCTAGTGATTTTGATAAAAGAGGAAAACTAAACATTATAGGTCTTTTTGAAAACTACCACAAAAAAAGAAAAATTGAATATGATTCTTCAAAAGATAATAAAGAAAAATGTAGAGACCAAAATAAAAATTATGATAATGCAGAGAATAGCAATGGAAATAAACCCCAAGTTCAACTTACCAAGAATTGTCCTTTTCATATTCCAGAGCTATAATATCAAGGAATAAATACTAAAGAAAGTAAGGACAAAAATCATAATCTAAAACAAAAATAAAAATCCAGTGTTACTTCATGTTGATTCACCATCATTGAGATTTCCAATTCATCTATTACTCAATACTTTTGAGGAATGTAATAAAACTTAGATTTCCCTTTCATTCCTTTCCAATTTCAAACTTATTGCTAATTATTTCAACACTAAACGTTCTTCTACTCTTGTTTTGTTCATCCATTTGTCATATTGTCACTCATCTCTTGCCAAACCACAGCCCACTTCCATCATTCTCTTTTTTCACTCCCACTTAAATGATGCTGATAATTATTAGCAGGAAGTTATATAACCAAGCAGACTGAATACAATACAAATTCATAATAATGCTTCTATTCCTTCTTTAAATAATTTCCTAACTCATTCTTCACAGACCAATCTTTCTTTTCCCTCCTTAAACTTTCAGTGACTCCTTGACTTCACTATTCTCTGCTGAGGACCATGTTTTTATTTTGCTGAGAAAATCTATAATGCTTCTGTCAACTATTAAAAAAAGGAATTTCAATAATAATCTGTGATAAAATTACCATAAAAGTGGATATTAGTTTCCCTTTAGAGAAAAGGGGGAACTATTATTTTTTGGGTTTTTTTTTTGCAAGGCAATGGGTTTAAGTCACTTGTCCAAGGTCACACACCTAGGTAATTATCAAATGTCTGAGGCCAGATTTGAATTTAGGTCCTCCTGACTCCTGGGCTGGAGCTTTATCCATTTCACCAACTAGATGGAAACTATTATTTTTAAAGGAACCAAAGAAGTGAAAAAAATAGTTCATGTTCTAAAAGAACAGTATGACTAAATTCTTAAAATATAAGATTGCAAAAATTGAAATGGCAGTAACACAATAGTAGAGACTTTGATATTCTTCCCTTGGAGCTAAAAAAATTCAAGAGAAAGATAATCAAGAAAGAAAATATATAATTTTGTGAATTGTGGAAAAATAGATTTGACCAATGTCTGACTAATTCTGAATGGCACTCTATGATCCTCTGAGCCTATGAATACACATATTCTTAGAATCCTAGAGTATCTTTTAAAACTAAGCACATTATAAGATATAGCAATCATGAAAGCATCCAGAAGCACTCATAATAAAGACATCTAAAAGATGATAAAAATTATAGTTATTGATAAACTATAAAAGGTACAGATGAAAACTAAGTAATAACATTCTGAATTATGAATGGATAAGGAACAAATCACAGATATAACTATTTAAAATATAATGAAAGCAATTAGTAAGTGTAACAAACTTATGGGATATATTTGAAGCAGCCCTAAAAGAAAAATTTACAATAAAACTTGATTAAAAAAGAGAGTATCAATGAATTTAGAATTAAAATATGAGTAAAATAATAAAACTAAAATATGCATAAAAGAACAATTCTTGAAAATTAAAGGAGAAATAGAAAAACTTGAAAAATAAAGACTATTGATCTGACAAAATTAGGAGTTTTTTTTTAAAATACTGAGTAAAACTGACAAATCTTTAGCTATCCTGCTCAAGAAAAATGAAGTGGATCATAAAATTACTAAAATAAATAGAATAAGGTAACTCATAGAATGGAGAATAAATCAAGAGAATCATAAAGAAACATTATATATAACTATATATTAGTAAAACTAATTATTCAAAGGATGAATTATTTTTTAAAAATAGGAAAGCAAATAAATATATCAGGTTAAATAAACAAGAAACAGAAGTAACTGAAAGTAATATTACAGTTGACAAACCCTAGAACCTAAAAAATTGTAGGGAGGATTACCTATTAGGAAAGAACTGACAAAAGCAAAAAATCTGTTCATCAAAACTTGGGTTTTGGTCAACATCATCTATCATAGACTACCATAAGTTCAATAGGTTTATACAACCTGAATACAGTTACATCATAAAAAATTAAAGATAAACAAGTTTAGATACTTTCATAACTATGGCTATGGTGTTTAAAGTATTTAAATGATAAAAGAGGTCCTAAAAGATAATATGTATTATTTTATCCATAAACAGAAAAAATATATTGATTTTAGCAATAAAAATAGAAATAGAAGAAAAACTAAAAATTAGGGGCATATTTACAATAAATATAACTAATAAAATGTGATATTCAAAATATATGAGGAATTAAAAGTAGACATAAGATATATATAAAACACCAAAAATGATTCACCATTATTGGTAAAATAATACAAAGCATCATCTTTACAAAGAAGAATAAAAAACTACATATGCTCAAATGAAAGAATGTTTCAAAATCCCTAATGTTAAAATATGCAAATTAAAAGTCTTAAAACATCAACTCTCACAATGCAAAGTAACAAATATGATTTTAAAATAGGGAAAGAATCAATATTTGAGAAATTCAGAAAAACTAAAATTGGAATTCAGAAATACTAATATTCTAATGGTCGATTTGAGAAATGATCCATTCATTTTAAATATTAAGAATTATTTAAATAAAGTGATTAATCAGTCCATACTTTGATCCAGAGATTCCCCTACTATGTATACCCCAAAAGAAATGAAAAATGGAAACAAACGTCCAACATATATCAATAGCACTGTTTTGGGCAACAAATTAGAAGCAAATAGGTACCCGTGAACTGGAAATGGCTAAAGAATAAATGAACAACTAAATAGAATGTAAGATGTGAATTATAATGGAACTAAAAGAAATAAGGAATGAGAGGAATATGAAGAAACAAAAGAAGAATTATGCTAACTAATGAATTAATGACTTAACTGATGAATTAATGAATTAATGAAACATTGATTCAACACAACTAAAAGCACAATACACAAAAAAAAACTAAGGCAGTGTAAATAGAAACAGCAAGAAGTTGAAGTCAAAAACTTAAATGACTGTTATTGTTCTGAAAGAAGAGAAATAACACTGCACCTCTATTCCTTATTTACAGAAGTGGGGGACCATACTACATGCAGTGTCAGATTTAGTTGGATATTGGTTACTATGGTTTACTTCTTTTTAATCTTGTTTTCCTTTATTATTATTATGGATGGATGGCTGGAAGGGAAAAAAAAGATGAGTATATCAGAAATTTGAGGTGGTCTAATAACAAAAGATACCTAAGATTTAGGAATGGCTGAAAAATATGACATATGGAAATTAATGAGATACTGTTTACTAAGAAATAACAAATATGAAGTGTTCAGAGAAATTCAGGCACTTAAAGAGCTTTAGGATATCTTTGCTGTTTTTTTTTAAGGTTTTTGCAAGGCAATGGGGTTAAGTGGCTTGCCCAAGGCCACACAGCTAGGTAATTATTAAGTGTCTTAGACCGGTTTTGAAGCTAGGTACTCCTGACTCCAGGGCCGGTGCTTTATCCACTACGCCACCTAGCCACCCCTTCTTTGCTGTTTTCTGGTCCAAATCCTTATTTTATATCCACAGGTCAGGATTTGCTTTTGGAACTTATTCTGAGATTATTTTTTTAAATTCTACTATACCATAAAGTATCTAATGAAAAAAAGTTTTATATAAGGTATGGCTATCCTTATCCAAATCAATGCATTAACAGGTTTTGAATATTTGAGCACTGAAGCAAAATAGAGATAATAATAATAATATTAATTAGTAATATGAATCCTACTAAAGATACTGAGAGGAAAAATTGTTTATAAAATATTGAAGAAGTAAGCAGTAAGATATAACATGCATACAAAGGTACTGTTAGTATACATTGGGAATGTTGTTTGCTATAAAGAAAATGTTAGTTTTGAATTTTAATAGACTTTGAACTTTAAGGTTGAAGTCTATGAAATTGAGCCACAAAAGAAGTGGAGAATTTTTTTTACAACTGCTATGGGAGGGGTTGGTGCAAAAATCTTCTTTTCAGGTTCATCAGTCAATAAACTTTTTTAAATGCCTACTATATGACAGACACTATTCTAAGCACAGTGAACAAAAGAAGGACAAAATGATTTTGTTCTCAAGGAACTCACAGTAACATAGGAGACAAAATGAAAACAGCTATATACAAACATGATAAATCTTCAGAATAAATTGAAGAAAAAGAAATGGAGAAAAAAGCACTACTTTAAGGTATAAGTCAAATTAACATAAAAATTAAATGTGCAGAAATATAATATATTAGGAAAAAACAAGTTATAGAAACTCTTTGAATCTCAAAAAGAATATTCTAATAATTTGACATTGGATATTATACATTTTAGAAGAGAATACAAACTTAAGACATCTTGTGCAAAACCCTCATTTACAGTTGAGATAAACAAGACTAAAAAAAAGATGGATATGACCATCATCAGAAAGCTGACTCAAAATAAATTTCTCCAGATCTAACTCATTGAAATGACCTAAAAGACCCTACTCTTAAAGCAGAAATTTAGTTAAAATATGACATCAAAGAAGAATATGGCAAGAAGGAAGCTATTCAGTATCCTAACTTATCTATTATTGAAAGCATTCCTCACAAAGAGAAGAACTCAACACTTTAAAACTTCCAAAGCAACATACTATATGTGAATGTGTAGCAATACTGATTTTGCTGTATGTCTTAAGAACAATTTACTTAATTTCTATAGGCTTTAACCTCTTCAACAGGAAAATGATGGATTTTGACTTAGATGATCTTTAAATTCCCCTCCAGCTCTAAAATTCTCTGAATACTTTCTCTGCAATTGAAAATGTCTTAGAAAATATTTTCTGATGGTTCTGCTTATAGATCTATATATATTAAATTTGTGATATTAGCAAGTGTAAAGTAATATATAATATGTGGTATACAGCAATAAATGTTACAGAAAAAAATTGAGTATATGGGATTTAAGGTAGCACAGATGTTTGTTAGAAAAATGTAAGAAAACCGTGTAGCAAATGGGGTGTTATACTTTGATTCAAGAAGATCGAGGTTCAAATATCCCTTCCTGACAATTACTATCTAGATGGATATGGGCATAACACTTAACGATTTTGAACCTCAATTTACTCAGCTGCAAAATGAAGATAATAATGTCTCTATCTTCTTCCTTGAACTTCCAGAATGTGAATTCCTAAAAATAAAGCTGAAGAACTCCAGTCAGTTTCCTTCCTTCCTTCCTTCCCTCCTTCCTTCCTTCCTTCCTTCCTTCCTTCCTTCCTTCCTTCCTGACAGCTGGGGCTAATTCTCTTTTGAATCTAAGGATGTGTCTCTTTTTTGGCTGCCAGTCATTGTATTCATTATAATTTTCCTCCCTCAACTGAAACCTTAATGTTTTTGTCCTTCACTTTTGAAAAAGACCACAACATCAGGGAAGTGATGCCATGTCAAGCACATGAACTGGATTTCAGTGAGGGGGTGCTATGCTAAGTCACTAGCTTCACTTTCACCCCCAGAGCCATAGGGGTCCAGTGGCCAGATAAGAATCAGGATGACTAGAGATGGCCCTGAAAGGTCACACAGCTAGTAAGAGTCAAATGTCTGAGGTTGGATTCGAACTCCCATCCTCCTGACTCCAAAGTCGCTGCTCTATCCACTGTACCACCTAGCTGCTCACTGAGGCCTTAATGGGGAAGGGGTTGAGCTTTTATAAGTGCCTACTATGTATTCAACACTGCTAAAACCTTTATGAATATTTAATTTGTTCCTCACAACAGCACCACCATGAAGCAGGAACTACTTTTGTTCTCATTTTACAGTTGAGGAAGTTAAGGCTGATAGTGGTTAGTAGACATGCTGAGATTGTATATTTAAGAGATGTCTAATACCACATTTGAACTCAGATCTTTCTGATTTCAGGCTTATCATCTGTCTACTGCACCATCTAGTTGTCTGTAGGGTACTTATCTTTTTTTTAAAAAAGGCCATTAGAGCATAATTAAGCCTTGGCATCTTAATTTCAGTAAGCTTATCTGATATATATCTTCACCACAGTGCAAACATAAAGATGGTTTCACTATTAATAGAAACATCACTCACATATTTTTAGATGCATGATAAAGTATTCTGAAATTTCTCACTGTATTGTGATCCCTCCCTATTTCCCAACTCTCCTGTGTTTCATTCCTCATACA
Organism: Macrotis lagotis; assembly: GCF_037893015.1. Taxonomy (NCBI): domain Eukaryota; kingdom Metazoa; phylum Chordata; class Mammalia; order Peramelemorphia; family Peramelidae; genus Macrotis; species Macrotis lagotis. The sequence continues at coordinate 187,899,580 of NC_133664.1, read as the reverse complement.
CTTGTTCTTTATTCTAATTATTATCTCAAAACAGTTTTATAAAAATAAATTTCCATATTTGTGTTCTCCTACACTATTATTCCTGTTCTGCCTTCATTTTCCTCCTATCCCAATCTTATTTTCCCATTTCAACTATATATTGTCCTTGAAGATCAAATTCCTTTCAACTTTTCTTTCCTTACTTATGTTTTGCCAAACTTCAAATCTGATTTAGCCCTATCATCTACTTTCTTTACTCTTTTACTCACATTCTTTTGAGAAATATTGTAAGAAATAAAAAACTAAGATGCAATATAAGGTCATATTAGTCTATCTCAACTGAAGACTCACTGCAAATCATTTCTTTTTCTTAATTGACTATCATACTCATTAAAGCATCTATTCCAAGTCTTCTCTTTCCCCTTCACTGTTCTCTTCTCCATCCATCTCACCTGAGAACTTCACCTCATTATTTACTAAAAGAGGAAAAAAATGAGGCTACCTATTGAAAGTACCTTTTTTCCCCTTAGTTCATACTTCAAATCAGTATATTATCTTTTATTCTCTCCTTTCAGGAATGAAGAATGCCCTTTTTCTTTCTAAAACTAATCCATTTTGATTTTATCCTTTCCAACATTTTCTCTAGTAGTTTGTCTCTGTATTATGTTCTTTCCTTAATTTTAAGCTTAGTTCAGATTTCCTGCAGTATTAAAAAAATATATTCACTTGATTCTGTTATCTCCTCAAGTAAGATATAGTCTTAAATCTTTTCTCCTTTTCACAGTCAAATTCCTAGGAAAAGTAGTTCACATTTACTGCTTTCCCCTACTAATTTCCCAATCACTTTAAGTCCATGGAATCTGGTTTTGCAGAAACTGCTCTCTCCAAATTCATTAGTGTTTTTTTAATTATTGAATTTGAGATCTTTGTCCTTAGACTTCCTGGCTTTTCTGTAATATTTGACATTGTTGTCCAAAATTGGATAAATATGGATTATATGATACTGTTCTCTCTAAAGGATATTCCCAACTCTCTATACACCCCTTCTGGTGCATCATCATGCATGCTTCCCCCACCCCTTGGGAAAGTGTACATGAAGTATGACTCTCAACCCTCTCCTCTCTATTTTCCCCTTCCCCTCCCCTTGTCTTTCTTTTTCTCTCCTCTTCTTTCCCTTCTCTTGCCTCCTTCCACTGGACTTTTTCCTGGAGATCCCATAAATCCCTATAGATTCAGTTATTCAGTTATCATTTCCATACAAAGCCCCCTTCTACAAATTCCTGAATGTTCCATAAGCATGTAAAACTTCACATGCCTCAGTTGAATTAATTACTCCCCCCCTACACACACACACACACACACACACAAACACACATATACTTGAAGTCTCTGAAAGTATGGCTCGATTCTATTGTTCTAGGCATTCAATCACTTCCTTTGCAATACAATCAAACCTACTTACTATGATTCTGTATCGGACATTATATTTTCTACTTCTTTCTAGTTGAGTAAGCTATCCCTTATAATCAGAAACATCACTCCTTATTCACCTATGCCTCTTTAAACTTCACTTCTTTTCAAAGCACAACTTATGTCACCTCCTTCAAAAGGCTTTCACAGATCAATCCAATTTTTAACCTTCTCCAGAAGGCTCCAAAATAGAAGGCCCTAATGACTTTCTATTTATTCTGTATATATCTTGCATGTGCATATTTGAGGATATATATTTATGGAATAGAACATAGGTAATTTGAGGGCAGAAACTATCTACTTTTAAAATTTATGTTTCAGTATCTATCACAGTGCCAGGCTCATGGTGCTGGTTGAAAAATCATTTACTCTATAGCAATGAAACCAATTTAAAAAACTATTAATACCAAATATAATATTTTATAGTTATAGTTTATATTATCTTGATTTTCAAAGTGCTTTATATAGAGAGAGGAATGGAATCAATGGTATTATACTGTCAAAAGGAGGAAAAATTGGAGTAAGATTTAAATGATCATAAAAGAAGGTAGTACTGGGAGTTGATAGAAAATGGATAGGAATCTAAGTCTCATAAAACTCTAATGTTCAGGCAAACTTCTCTAATCCCATCTTCATAGGTTGCACCGAATTCTTTATTTGTTTTGAACTAAGGTTTACATACAAAATAAGTACAATGATCTGAAATGCATTCATCAATAGCAGCTTAGTCATAATCATTATTATACCTCCTATGAAGAACCTATTGTTAACCTTGAAATTTAAAGTTGACAGTAGAATATAGTATTGTGTAATATGTTATTTGATAAATAAACCTGACAGTCTGCTACCTGCTAATCAACCACTCTTTAGCTTTTTATATATGTGTAACAAAATCTATAAATATTATTGTTTATTTTGAAATATTAAGTAATAGTAATAAACTCATCACAAAAAATTTAAGTATCATTTTCTTAACAGAGAAATAAATAGCCAGGGTATAAAACTGAAGAATGCTAAAAAGTAAAGCAGTTTGAATCTGAAATGTAGCAAGCTTATCGGTAGTTATAGATGCTACTCTTATTGAAATATATTGGATCATTGATATGTCCAGTGTTGTTTAGGGTGGTTGTCTTTGTTGTTACGGTTAATTTTTTGTTTATTATTTTGTTCAGTTCTCTTATGATTCTTTCAATAAACATTTATTAAACACTAACAAGGTGCCAGACATTATACTAAGTATCTGATACAAAGTGTTTAACAAATGTCATTTATTAACTGACTACTAAGAAACATTTCTATATATAGTACATTGTGAATAAACTGTAAGAGTATTATAGATCACATATAAAAATATGTGAAGGTGCTTTGTAAAAAAGCTAAATAATAGGAATTTTAGTTGTTCTCTTGTCCAATGTCATGTTGAATTTAATTGACTTTACTGAAGAAAATTATTAAACAAACCTATAAATCAGTATGATTAAATAGTAGGGGAAGTATAAAAAGTAATGGAGGACTTTCATGGATCTCTTGATCTAGTAATTAAAAACCAGAAATAAAGTGGATGTCATAGGTTGAAATTTTGGAATATTTACTCTACATTAAGTATTCTTTCTTATCTATAATATATTTTTGAAAAATTTTCTTGAAAATACAGAGTTAAAACATATTGATCCCCAAGATGCCAGTTAAGGCATATAATGTAAAGCAATCAAGGACAAAAAATAAAGGCCCCCAAAGATGGGAAAGTGCTACAATATTTTTTTGTAATTAGAAAAAACAGGAATATTATAAACACTAAAATGTCAATTGACTAACTGGACACAAATTAGATGCGTAACAATTGGAGAATGGCTAACAAATAATAGTCATTGAATATATACTATATGCTATGAGATACAATAACAATGCTAAATAGATAATTATCAATGATAATTATTAATTAATAAAATTATTAATTAATTAAAATATGAACCGATGAAAAGTGAACAAAATCAGTAAAACTTTAAAGAATGACTATAACACTTCCTCAATTTTTGAGCACCTTTTTTGAAACTCTTAAGTTCTTTTCATATATTATTCATATGAGACATGTTTGTGATTATGTTGCATATTCTCTGTTAGAATGTGAATTCCTGAGATCAAGGGCCATGCTTTTCATTTTGTATTCACAGAATCCAGCATTATTGCATATGTATCATAGTTATTTAATAAAATTTAAAAAACTAAAACCAAATGATTTACTGAATCTTCCTTATAGTCTCACTTTGCTCTTTTTATTCAGGATCTTAATATACAGGCAGGAGGGTTCCTTACAATATAGTGTTGTTGAACACAGGAGAGCTATGGGTTCAAATTCTTCTTTCAGACACTTTCTGAATATATGTCTTTAGACTAGTTTTAATATCCTTTGAGTCTCAGTTTACTTAGGATTAAAATTAAAATTAATACCTAAATTACTTTATTATACCTAAACAAATGCTTTATTTTTTTTTTTTAGGAAGAAGAAAAACAAGCTAAGTGAAATACTTTGAAAAACTTAAAACACTATAAAAATGTCTAATTGTTTAAGGTGTATATATGTGGAGGTCAAATACCACATAATTTCAGTTTCTTTAATACTGTTTAAAGCTCTTTCTAATACTCTGGCATTTTGAAATGTATCCTTCATTTTCAGATAAATCTCATTTTAAATTGCAGTGAATATGTTCTTACAAGTGAAGCATTCAAAAGAATGCTTTTTTGGTCATTTTATCCTTTTGATGTATGGTGATAAAGAAGGCATTTTAGATCAAGTGATATTTGTAGATTTCAGTTAAGAAAGTAGTATTAAATTTTTTTTTAAATCCATATTTTATTTCATCTATGTAGTGTCAAAAGTAACTTTAGTTCAAGATAGGCCTACAGTAGTGCACATTGACTACTCAGTTCTAGTCTTGTGGGTAAACTGGGGACAGGCTGGTGCCAATTGTAATCGTGGTTTTTGTGATGTGGACAAACATATGGGTGTGCTCATATGTCTGTCTAATAACTGTTCAAAGAATCCAGGAAAATGGAGAAAGGTTGACCTGGAGTCTTGTGAATGGAATGGCACATGGAATACTGCCTTTTCTGTGTATCAAGCTAGTGACTTTCCAGGTTCTGCAGCAATACAATGAAGCTACAGTTTACCCTAGGCCACCCTGAGAAAAATGTGTTTGCATGTATGTGTGTGTGTGTGTGTGTGTGTGTGTGTGCACGTGCACACACGTGCATGTGTGCATGTGTGTGTTAAAAACATAAAATTATTTGTGGCATTTCTTTGGATTAACGTTTTCCTCTTTCAAAACATTTCTTGAAAAAAAGAAACATGTTGGTATTTAAATTACAGAGGCAGTATTTAACTAATAAACAACAACAACAACAAAAATACACTGGAGTCTGGACGACAAAACCAAGAGGGAGTGTGTAATTTAATAGTCTGAACCTGCCTGAAATGCAGTTTACATTCAGCCACATTAAAGCTAGTCTGGCAAACCCAAACTGTTACCTATCAATATGCAATGGTCCACCAGAACCTTTTAACTAACAGCTCACTTATGATGAATCCTTTTAAGCCACGATTAATCCATGTTATTTACAACTCAAATTACAAACTGCCATTCCATTCAAAGTTCCTTTGCCCAATGTCTTGCCTGGCAGCTAAATTATATTTTTTTTCCTTTGTGGAATAAAGAGTAGTACAACATAGCACAGAACCCCTCAGAAACCTACCAGGTAGAGCTATTCATCTTAAGAAAATCAGACTTGTGAGCAAATGTATCATTATTTTTAAATCTTCTAAGTATCCCTGGGTGAGTAAACTGAATTTCAATGAAAAGGAATAATGAAAGGATCTTTAAAAGGAAGTTTAACTTTCACAGGCTAGCAATACTTATAATGGGATTATATACAGAGCTGATTTACATAGTTTCCTTTATGTATATGTATTTAGATATAAAATACATCTCTATATAGATATGATCTATAGCTATATACCTATTTCTAATTATGTGTTTATCTACCTATCATTCATTTATGTATTGATGTATCTATGTATCTCTCTATTGTATCTATGTATCAATCTATATATCAATGTATGTATGTATGTATCTATCTATCTATCCATCTGTCCGGGCTATGATAACTTCAACACATCCTAGCAGGGATGCTAGCACATGCTTTGTAATTCTTATTTGGGCATGTCTTTCTGTTTTCTATCTAAAGGGTCCATCCATCCATATACTGGGGACCATATTTGATTTCCCTTTGATAAGGTAAAAATGAAACATATAGGATGTTCATTAATTGTCCCTTTTTCTTACTACATGACTGTTTTTAGAGTCTCAAAATTTACCAGTCTCATTTTTCATGTTCTTTCAAAACTGAAATTTAATATAGTCAATGTCTAAAGACATCGAATCTATCATCTACTTAATGCATTATTGAGATATTATTAAACTGTGTGGTCTTATGCAAAATCTTATGAAAGAACTTGCTGTCTACTCATTGCAAAATTGACAAAAATCAATTTCAAATTATTCCTAGTGGAAAGTTTATTCATAATATATGACCAAAAGAATGTTAAGCCAAATAAACTATTCTGATAACTTTTATCTTACTTAAAAAATACTTGAGAGGAAATTAGGAATAATATTTACATATATTAGAAGTACAAAGGAGAGTGTAGCATACACGTACATTTTAAAGAACAATACCACTTCAGTTTAGTTTCAGTCATCACCAAATGTCCAGTTAATTCATGGCATAAAATAAGAATATATCAGTGGCATTTCTCAGTTCTTTTATTTTGGTGACTTTGATCTTTTAAAAATTTGGTAGTACTTTAACAGATTATATGTTTAATTCTTAAGAATGAGACATATTTTCATAAGTCTATGTCATTGAAATATGTCTTCTCTATTTGTGATATTTTCTTTCCATTTTCTTCCATAAACTTTACATAGGAAAATCAAGCAATGCCCTGAAATCCAACTTCAAGGTTTTAGCATTCACAAAAAGTATAGACTTTTATTTTCCAGGTAGAAGTGTAGGACACAGGTTGTCTATCTATTATATGCGTTATCCCTCACTTTTTCTACAAGACCAGCCTACTTTCTTTTTTTTTTTTAGTTTTTTTGTTTTTTAGTTTTTGCAAGGCAATGGGGTTAAGTGGCTTGCCCAAGGCCACACAGCTAGGTAATTATTGTCTGAGGTCGGATTTGAACTCAGGTACTCCTGACTCAAAGGTCAGTGCTCTATCCACTGCATGGCACAGTCTAAATTTTTTAAAAAAATAGTTTTTGTCTTCAGGAAGCATCTTAGGATCATTATCAAATATTGTGTGATATCCTAAATACAACCCATCTCACTTTCTTCCTATTTTTTTCTGGGTTCCACTTATTTGTATACTTACAGTATCTAAGATTTATTGTACTAAGATTGTTCAGCCAACTGTACAGCATAAACTAGGAATAGTTATTCTTCATTCATTTTCACTCCATATTTTCCTTTCCTGTCTGGACTTTTAGGTTAAATTCTTTAAAGTGATTATGGAGCTCTTTAGGAGGTTTTAGAATATTCAAGAACAATCAGCACAGTATCATCCATAAAGAATCATAGATGACTTCACCATCTATAACAGCTCCTTCTTCCATTTGACTACTCTGCCAGATGTTTTTCATGTTCACAGTAAATACCTCTGGCAAACATATATCACAAAATCATACTTTGGAATTTTTAATGAACTTTGGTGACCATTTAGTCCAACAAAAACCTGAAAAATAAATCCCCTCGACAATATTCTGCAAATGGTTATCTAGCCATTTCTTAAAGACCTTTAATGAGGGATGATGCATAATAGCCTGAAGTAGACCACTGAATTTTAAGATAACCCTACTTGCTAAGAGGATTTTCTTTAAATCAAGTCTAAATGTACCTTCTGGCATCTCCCCCTTTCCCTATTTCTCTTAGGACTCTCATGAAATTAAAAAAAAGTCTAATCCTTTTTCTATTTGAAGACTCTTCAACACCTTAAAACGGCTCCTTTGGTCTCCCTAAGGCATCTCTAAATTTCACTTTTTCCATTTCTATATAGTGAGTGCTTAATTAATGCTTATACCATATGTGGCATGAACTTGAGGTCTCTGTTACCATCTTAGTCATCCTTTTTTTAATGTTCTCCAGTTTATTAGTATTCTTTCTGAACTGTATTTTTGTGCATTTTAAGATTATTTTATAGAACAATGGAGAAGGAAATGGCAAGCCAGTTTATTTTATGGATGAGACAACTGAGGAAACAAGGTCAAGTAACTTGCCTAGGGTCACACAAGTAATATGATACTTGTCTGAGGCCAGATTTAAATTCAGGAAGTTAAATCTTCCTAATTCTAAGACCAGTACTCTATCCAATGTACTACCCAGCTGCCTTAACATTGGTGACATCAAGACTAAATAGTTGTGTCTTCACATTGTTCTACAAAATAATCTCAAAATACACAAAAATAAATACAGATACATGTATGTTATACATTTCTATATATAGATAAATAATTTCACATATATCAATTCATTATATAGTCACCACTGCATTTATTTAAGTTTTTAGATAGTTTTGTAGAATACTACATATAGAAACACAAATTAGCAGTTTATTAGAACATTTTTATGCAGACTACATAATTCTGCTTAGCATGAGTGTAGCCCACAGATTATTGTGTTGCATAGCAACACCCTATGTTACTTTAATGTCCTTACTAAGAATAAAATAGTAGATACAATGAGATACATTCTTCATAATTTTTCCCAATCTTACTTTTTTCCCATTTCCTCTTCATTCATTACTCATTTTCCAATTTGAAATCTGCATGCCATTTAATTCCAGCAGGTGATATAGACTTACTAAAGCATGTTTCATTCCCTCTTTTAACCTTAGGAGGCAGTAGCAATAATAATTACATTAATAAAAATGAGCAATTACCCAGGTACTGTCTTTAGGAAAAAGAATTTACTAAGATCCAAATTTCTAAGCAGATAAATCCAAACTTAATTATTTACATAGCAAAATTAAAAGTTCCTGTAGGGTTCTTTAAAAGTGTGAGTTCCTATTGTGTATACAAAATATGGTTCTTTCCAAAATTTGGTATAACATTACAACCTAGATTAACTTTACATATGCATAATGAAGTATAGTAGATGATTCCCTTAAAAGATCTGGGTTTCTTACATTAACATTGATCCATTAATCTCACAGTTTAGAGACTCAAAACAGAATACCACATGAAAGAGTGTAAGATTTGTTGTACTTGGGTCCAGGAGGCAGCCCTATAAGCAATGGACAAAAGTTGCAAAAGGGTATGTCAGGGGGAGGCTAGGTGGCACAGTAGATAGAGCACTGGCCCTAGAGTCAGGAGTACCTGAGTTCAAATCCGGCCTCAGACACTTAATAATTACCTAGCTATGTTGCCTTGGGCAAGCCACTTAACCCCACTGCCTTGCAAAAACTTAAAATAATAATAATAATAATAATAATAATAATAATAATAATAATAATAATAATGGTATGTCAGGAGCTACTGTCCAAACAACAATTTAATGGTCTGCCTTGAAATATAGAGTTCTTCCTCCTCAAAACTGCTCGATTACTTTATACTTTATGATGCCTTGGTGTCTTGTCTGCAAAATAGAGTCAATACTTGCAGTACCTCCTTAACAGAGTTGATGTGAGAGTAATGTTTGTAATGTACCTCATAAGTCTCAGAAAGCTTGAATGTAAATGTAAGTTATTATTCTTATCATTGCAATTATTAATATTATGGTAAGAGATGGAAGGGAGATAGATTTTATTCTATAATTCCTTCATATAACTCTCCATTCTTAGCCTCTATCCTGCATTTCTCTTGAAAAAGAAGTTCAGCAACACTCCTCATAACCTAGGCATATGTATGACCCACAGTCAAGTCTATGGAATATGTGACAATAGTCAAGTCTACCAATAAAATAAATACAATTATATTATTTCAAATTAGATGTTGTTGCTCTGGAATATGTTTTATATAATTGGTAACTTGACTATAGCTACTGAGAACTAAAATTTTCTAGAGTCCTATAAGCATATATCACTAAAGATACCAACCTATAAGAAGTATATATAATAATACTTATCTTCTATTTAAAATGAACATTATCAAAAATATCCACAGTATCATTCACTCATTGAAAATGAAATACCTTCTTCCTATATATCTACGCTAATTGCTAGAATAAATATAAACTTAAAAGACAGAAGTATTGATATGAATATGAAGTTACCACTTTCTTAGTCTCATTTAATTTGAGCACTTGATATTCTTAATGATACAGGTCCAAGTAGAGTAATTTTATCATTAACCCACGTAGAATTATGTTTAAAACCTTCACTTATAATCTCTTAACAAAGTATTACAGTACAATATTAACAGTATTAGAAGTTATCATAACTTTAAAAATCCATCTTTCATAAATATGAAAATTCAACTTCTAGATTCTTAGCTTTACAAAGTTAAAAGGTATGTATCTTTTTCTATCCTATATTTAGTGGGTAAGAAGAGGAAAATTCATTGGTTCCAGATGGTTTCATCAGTGGCAAATGAAAGTCTTTTTTTGATAGATTTGGGATTAGTGTACATTTTCACTAGCTTACAATTTCTGTTAATGGACTAGATTTCCTAATAGCTTTGTCCTGCCTCTAGTAAATTAACTTGAAATGTGGCTATTTAAATATAACACAAGCATTAAAAGTATACATTTGAATATAATTTATGATGTGATTTTATATAACATGTACAAGAATAATATTCCTTGTAAAAATTCATAATTTGACAACAATAGTGATTTTTACATTTCAGCAGAATAAAAAATTGAAACCTAAGAATCTAGAAAAGATATTACTTCTGAGAAAATGAAAAAATATTCTAAATAAGTATAACCTCATTCCTACTTCCTTCAGCTATCCTAAGCATCTCAACATAAAACATGTTTAGTTACATATATAATTATATATATATGTATTATATATGTATACAGCATCCAACACAGTTTAATTCTATATTCCAGAGTTTCCCACATTGATGTTTTTGTCATTATGAACACTACAATCATTTCAAATACATAACAATACAATAGAAGTCCTCTTAAAAAACAAATTATTACTGTAGCGCCTTCAGAAAGAAACTCACAATGCAGGCTCAGAACTTGGCAACCTGTAAAAGTGCCCAGTCGAAAATTACTAACAGCTGGAGATGACAGTTGTTTTAACAGCTGAGCTGACAGGATTAATTTAAATGCACTGAAATCAAAAGTAGATAACACCTGTTTAGTCTTCCAGGGCCATTCGACAAGGTAGGCCAAAGGAAAGAAAAAAAAAAGCAGAGCCAGAATTGTGCCTCTTTCTCTCCTCGAAGGACAGAGGGACTTCAGAAAAGAATGTCACCTTTTGAAGGGGGTAGAGTTATTTTTTAACAGCTTGAGCTGGTTGGCCTTTATCAGTTTTTAACATCTGGTTTCTATAATGCACCCCCCCTATTTTTTTTCTTTCTTGTCCAAGGTCTTTGACCCAAACCCCAAAGTGGATAAAGATCACTGGATTTCAAAGCTACAGTTTCTCATTGTAACATCCCAGAAATTCTCCTGGGTTAATTAATTTATTCTCTTTGAGCTTTCAGCCACTGCACTGGCTTTCCCCCTGCCTTTCTTATCTTTTATTTGAAAACACTTCATGTCATACAGAAATTTTTCTTTTACCTGGTCAACAAAATAAAAATTTCATACTTAATGCTTGTGAAGAACATTGTCAATATTTATTTGATTATTATCTAGTCCCCTAATATTTGGAGCAAGAATGACAATATTTGATAGAATTATTTATATAAAAATGGATTTTTACTGAGAATATATGAAGTCAATTTGTAATCAGAAGAACTGGGTTCAATTGTCAATTCTGTCACTCAGTAGTTCTGTGACATTGGCTAAACTACTGAGTTTCTATGAGTCTTATTTCTCTCATCTATTAAAAAAATAGGTTCTTCCAGAAAGTTTCTAGTTAGATGCATAAATGCTTATCCTAACCCCATGGGATCAGACAAAAATTTACTGTGGAAGGTTAAATTTGGTAACCTTGGTATTCATGAATTTCATAATAAGTTTCCTCAGAACAAAGAAATCTCTTGACCTAACATTTAGAGCTTAATGTTCCACAAATCAAATAGCATCCAATTACATTAGTTTCCTCAAATTAAATTAACACTACTTGCATTGGGGAACACTATTTACATATGCCACTTTCACCTGTGAAAGTGACCCCCTTAAATTTCTGCCACAACTTCATTTAAAATGTTTTTATTTGTCATGTGAAAAAGAAAAAAGGAGGTACCTAAGAAAAACAGTCTATAGTCCTTTGCCTTTCTTATGGGCACAGGAAAAAGATACAAGATGGGAATTCATATATAACTGCCAAAATAAATAAATAAGAGAATAATGCCTTATCTACCAGTCTGGGGGGAAATGTAAAGGGAGACAGACTATTTTCATTAAATTTAATGTCAAATATTCAGGAATCCTCAGTTATTTAAAAGAAATGATTATAATAGTTTGTACTTTATAGCTACTTTTGAAATGGCAGGTGTTGAATTTTCTGATATTAATCCTTTTTTCCCCTGGTTGATTCAAATTAATTTGCACAGTGGGCAGGTAGGTGGTGTGATTAATAGAATATTGGACCTGGAGTCTAAAAGACTATTCTTCCTAAGTAAGTGTTTGACACTTACTTGTCCAGACCCTTACTTGTCCATGGGCAAGTCACTGAACCTGGTATGCCTCAGTTTCTTCTTCTGCAAAGTGGGTTGGAGAAGGACATGGCAAATCACTCCAGTGTCTTTGGCAAGAAAACTCCAATTAAATCACGAAAAGTTGAATATGACCAAAAAAGGAACTCAAAACAACAACAACATGACAGAACAGAATGTCTTTTTTTCAGAGGCACTCTTTCAAAATATAATTTTCATTCAAACTTCTACTTTAAAATACCTGACCTATGCAAAAATGGAACAATTATATGGCACAGTGAATAGCGTTTGGGAACTGAAGTCAGGAAGACTCATCCTCCTGAATTCAAATCTGGCCTCAGATACTTATTAGCTGTGTTATTCTGGGGAAGTCACATAGCTCAGTTTGCCTCAGTTTCCTCATCTGTAAAATGAGTTGGAGAAGGAAATGGCAAACCATACCAGTGTCTTTGCCAAGAAAATGCTAAATGGAGTCATGAAGAATAGGACTTAACTGACAGATATAAACAATAATCCAATATTTCTGCCAAATAACTACTCACAAACCAGATTACTTTGGTGCTTTTTAAGTGACTGTATTTACATTCCTCTACAATTCAATGTCCTAGCTATAGATAATTCAGATAAGGTATGCAAAATTTTTCATTTGAGCCTCACAGCAACCCATAGAATGAGGTGAAATAGGTATTGCTTTTATCCCCATTTACAAATGAGAAAATTCAGACTGATAAAGTCACACAATTAGTAAATATCACAATCAGGAACTTGTTATTCTATCTATCATGGCTTTTCCCTACAAATTCAGTAAAGGTTTTTCTTCTTCCAGGTTAATTAAGTCATTTCCCCCCATTAATTGATTTTCAGTGTGCAATGCCCAGTTTGTTCCAAAAGTAGATTGCTTTATAAATTTCCTTTGAATTTCTACAACTATTTTCTAGATTGTTCCTGAAGTTATATCATAGATATCAGTTAATGATGACATTTCTTTTTTGTTGTAAATCAATTGCTGGCATGGGGTTCATGGTCACTTAGGCTGTTATTAAAAGTGGAAAAAAAAAGTAAAACTTCTTAGTAAAATAAATGAAAACATTTTTTCTCAGCATCAGAGTTTTGGTTTTTATTCTGCTTATAAGCAGTAAAAATAGGATTGCTGTTCAATCATGCAAGACTCTTCATAATCATATTTGAAATTTTTATGGTAAAGATACTGGATTACCTTGCCATTTCTCTCAATTTTACAGAAGAGGAGACCGAGGCAAGCAGGGCCAGAGTCACATAGCTAATAAGTGTCTGAGGTCAGATTTTAAACTTAGGAAGATGAGTTTTAATGACTCCAGTCCATCAACTCTATATCCACTCTGCCACCTAGCTGCCCCCAAATTGGAATGGTATAACTAAATTATCCTGGGTCATTATATGAGGAGTAACTATTTCTCTCTATTAGTAGCTTTCTAAAACAATATCCAAGCAAGACAATCAGAAAACATTTGAAAAGAAAAAGATAAGCTGCAAATATCAATTTCTTATATGTGATTAATTAAGAATAAGCCGGCTTTTAGTGAGAAGCAAAATAAAATTTCCCTTACAAAAATATTTGTGCATACCTAAAACAAAAATTCAGGAAATGTTGAAATGAGTTATTTTTGTTATCTTTCTTTTATATAGAATATCTACACTTCTGGATTTCATCAGAAATTAAAGCCTACAGTACAAATATTCAACTAGTAAATCCACTATCTTGTAGATACCATACATCATAGGAAATTTTGTTTCACAAAAATATAGAAAAATACATTGAACTTTTGGACAAATACAGAAATTCAATTAAACAATCTTAACAAATCCATATTCAGAAACCTCTATATCTACCAATAGTATTATACAAACAAAATGGAAAAGAATAAGAGATGTAAGAAAAAATAATGGTAATATAAATGACAACTCATATGTTACAGTTTACACAAATATTCTCACAGATGATGTGAGTAGATACCAAGCGGTAAAAGGAAAATAGGGGCAGGTGGGCAGGAGGAGAAAGGAAAGGGAGAAAAAAGAGCACTAAAAGAGATTGCATAAGAGGAGGGAGACAGAAGAAGGAAACAAGACTGATACTACTTTCTGTTGGTGATTATCAATGGAAACCAAAGGAAACTAAAATTGTCTTTGGTAAAAGGCAGCATACCAAAATTTCCTGTATTTTATTTTTCTTTTTCCATATTTTCCTCTTTTAACAAAGGGAACATGTTTCAGAAACTCTAATTGCATTGCTAAACTATTAACTTCAAGGAAAATCTTGGCTTTTTCTCTTTTATGGTTATTTCAAAGTTTTCAGTCTATTGGGCATACAACAATAATTGTTGTTCTATTCTGCTTAATGATAGATTCCTCTACTTTGTGTAAAACAAGGAGCAGTTTCTTCCCTGCTTTTTGTTTCTACACAACTCAGAGGCTTAAAGTCAAGATAATTACAAACAACGTCTGAAGAATGGTTCAGTTAATGTTAATTTATACAACAAACTAATTACTACCAAATGGTAAAAATCACATGTGGAAGTTCCTTTCTCCCACACACATAACTAAACCAGCAGCCATCTGTCTCAGCTTGGGAGCTCTTTCAGTGACAACCAAATAAGATAAGGAAAGGATGTGTCCAGTGGCATCAGCTTATTCACCTACATGCAGATCACAAAGCCTATCAATTAGGCTTTTTGTGTGCAATATTTTTGTTTTTGGCGTAAACAAATAGAAAAGATCGTTATAAATGAGAGTTCATGTGTTTGCAGATGTGTTTGCATATGTTTAAATGTATTAAAATAAATTCATAACTATTGAATGTTATCACGTTTTGTTAGCATGTTTTAACCATCAGTATATTTATATTTTCTAGAGAATATGCAATTATACATTTTCTTTCATATGATATCCTAAATTAATAAAACTTTTCATTCACTTATTTGTTTCCTTAATGAAGTTAGAAATCTGTGATATGTCTCTCTATATGTTTTTCTCTCTTTTTCTCTGATAACATCTATTTTATAATTTTGAAATATTTTGTTAAACTATTTCATAATAAATAAATATTTTAGGAAATCATTTTTAAGAGCATTATTGTCTGAAATTTACACATTAACAAAAAAGTAAATTATCATTCCAAATTGTTTATTTTTTTCATATTTTATTTATTTATTTAAGGCAATGGGGTTAAGTGATTTGCTCATGGATACACTGCTAGGCAATTATTAATTGTCTGAGGCTGGATTTAAACTCCAGTACTCCTGACTCTAGGGTTGCCCTCTCACTCAAAATTATTTAAATAAACTGTGAAAAGGTTGTAACCAATAAAACAAAAATCAGATTGAGATTTATTCTTCAAGACAAGAAAATAAATATTGATAGTTTAAACTATGTTAGTTGTTCAGTCAGTATAGATTCTTCAATATGTATAGAAAAGTATACAAAATCAAATATTATTAATTTTTATAAATGACATCATGGGATTTAGAGAAGGAAGAAGTCTTAGGGATCATCCAGTCCAATATTCTCAAACTATTTGCTCTCTAGATACCTTTATACAATTAAAAATTAATGAGGACCTCCTTCAAATAGTTTTGGTTTATATGAGTTATACCAATCATGTTATAAATTAGAATGTCTCAAAAATAATATTAAATTCAACCCCCTCATCTAGCAAAGGCTAGATGACCATTCACTGAGTATATAGTGAAGGAAATTTTAGATGACCATTGATATACTTTTCAATTCTGAAATTCTATCCTTGTATAAACTTGTGAATCTGAGGCTCAGAAAGGGAATATAACTTTGACAGAGCTGCTATTCAGTTTCAGCTTTTTACAACAATTACATATTTAGTATTCTTAGGTTTCAAATAAAGCATAATTTGTAAATAGGTGGATGTATCAATATATACTATTCTATATTTTAAAAATTAGCTATATATAATCACATATGTATTTGAGCAAACCTGTCATTTCTTTGGAGTAGAAAATCCTTACTGAAGAAACTCTTAGGTCTTAAGAGAGCACCCTGGGGGCACTAAGAGGCCAAGTGACTTGACCAGGGTCAAGCTGCTAGTATGTGTCAGAGATAGTACTTGAACCCCATTCATCCTGGTTCTAAGGTCAGTATTCTTTCACTGCATCACACCATTAACGACAGCAGCATGAACAATAACTGTAAAATGAATCATAACAGATTAGCTACAAAAATTGTATAATACTAATGACACAGGACCCATTACCCTAATGTCTTAGAAAGATTTACCTAGGCCAAAAACCTTACTTAAATATATAAGCACAAGTGCATATTTACACAAGTTCAAGTCTTGAAGGACACACCCTTTTTATGTTACTATGACCCAGTTAATTTTGACTTCAGGGCAACAAACAACTGTTTAAGGTTACAAAACAGTAGATATTCTGCTTTGGTGGAGTGTTTCTACAGTCCAGGTTCTCTAGATAACAATGAATCTACACCAAAACATATAAAATAAATAACACTAACAATGATACTGTTTCATATGAGCTTCTTCAAGAAACTAAAAAGATTTTACAAATACTATGCACTGATCTCACAGAAGCTCATTAATGTGTACATTTTTTCATACCCACAGTGTATATATGTAATATATTTACAAATATATGTAAATACATGTATGTGCATACAATGTACACAAATGTAAACACAAATATATAATAAATACACATATGACAAAGTATATTAATAAGCACATAAACACTTTGCTTGCCATCAAGGGCAGTTCCTGAACTTTAGTCTTCCAATCTTGGTAGGCATACATTGGAGTTATATGAATCATGGTAAGGGGAAACATGAACAAATAGGTAGGATAGAGGTATGAGGTTAATCCTATATGCAAAAAGAATGAACTGTTTAGTGTTGCAGGTATACAAATTATCATACGACAAATGAACTGTATAGTATATTTCTAGGGTTCAAGTACTATTATAACCTCCAATTTTAATCAAATAACTTGACATATTATATTTAGATTGCCAAACACTTTTTCCTTGTGCTTTCATCAATACCATAAAGTCTTATAGCTAAGATTTCCCCTATACCCACACATTTTTAAAAAAAATCCTTTTTATCTTAAGGAACTGTGAGTATTTTACTGAATTAATTCAAACCTGCTATTTTCCAAATTCTCTCAAAGTGTTCTTGCCCAATATATCTAAAAGAAAGAATAGGTTACTTAGGGCATTCTTTTCAAGGTTGTTGCGAAGATCCAGATATTGTGTAAACATTGAAGTGCATATTCTGTTGACATCTTTGTTCTTATAATTCCATATAGAAAAGAAGACTAAAATCACATAATCTCATATAAATAAGCCCTTGAGATAATTCCATTTGTTTTCTCTTATGACTTTTATCCATCTTCAAAGGCCATTATCATAACCTTCTGTTTTAGAAAGAGGAACAGAAAAGTAATTTTTTGAAAGTAATATATTATGGTTTAACATATTGGTTACTTTTCATACTGAGATGTCAAGTTCTAATGGAAATATGTCTTCATTCAAAACATTTTTAAAGCTTAATAATTTATAGTATCTTTGAGTGAGACATATATCTGATATTCCTAACCAAGGTTGATATGTTATTAATAGACTTAAGTACTGAACAAGTCTTGACTTTATTTTTTTAATTTTATTTTTTTTAATTTTTTGCAAGGCAAATGGAGTTAAGTGGCTTGCCCAAGGCCACACAGCTAGGTAATTATTAAGTGTTTGAGACCGGATTCAAACCCAGGTACTCCTGACTCCAAGGCTGGTGCTTTATCCACTGTGCCACCTAGCCACCCCTTGACTTTCTTTAAATAAGGATAGGGTAACACTTAAAATTAGTAATATTCAGTCAAAATTTTATCACTACTTATCCTATGAATAAATTACTAACTGCTTTTTTGAGATCAAATAAAATAAATATAAAGGACCAAAGGAAATGTATGCAAAAGATGTTTTGTAAACAACAAAAGATTAGTTAAAGAATAATTTCTTTGTATTCTTTGGACACAATTGTTAATATAAGTCATAGAAGGCTTGAACTATTGTATTCATATGTAGTCTTATCCTAAATGATAAAAATCTGAATATTTAGAGACTGTAAAGTAGTGCTATTTTTTCACGTTCAAAGGATTTTTCTTAAAATAGAATGGAGATGAACTTGCTTGTCCATATTAAATCCTACATTTTGGATTTAATCCTTTTTCTAAATGAGTGATTTTGCATTAAATCAGCATATGCAGCAGGAAGGAAGCTAGGAGCACTTATTTTCTACTATGTGCCACACACAAAGTAAAACATTTTTATCAATAATGTTCTATATGATCCTTACAACAGCCCTGGAAGGTACTGCTATGATTATTTCTATTTCATACTTGAGGTAACTGAGGCAGACAGAGATTAGGTGACTTGCTCAAGATAAATATTTGAGGCCAGAACTGAACTTAGATCTTCCTGACTCCAGATCCATTAGAATATTTTATCCATTGTTCCATCTAATTCCTACATAATCTGGTAGGAAAGGAAAAGAAGAAATCCTCTCAAAAAATTTTTTTTTAGATTTTTGCAAGACAAATGGAGTTATGTGGCTTGCCCAAAGCCACACAACTAGGTAATTATTAAGTGTCTGAGGCCAGATTTGAACCCAGGTACTCCTGGGTCGGTGTTCTATCCACTGCACCACCTAGGTGCCCCCATAAAATTTTTGTACTCAAATGAGATTTACTGAAAATTATTTCTTATAAGCAACTAAATAGAGACAGAGAATATTGCAAACTCTTGGTTTGTTGTGTCAAATTGGCCATCTATTATCATCTGTCTGGATGACCTAGATGTCAGATCAGCTCATGATGGGCAAGGGGAAAGAAAGGAGGGAAGGAATGAGGGTAAGAATAAATATTTATTAAAATACTACATGCTGATGATATTTTTTGTCCTTTGTTCTCAAAGAAGACCATGACATCAGGGAGGAAATGCCATGACAAGCAAGTGAAATGGATTTGAGTGAGTGGTGCTGTACTAAATCAATTGTATCCACATGTAATATTACTTTCTCCTCCAGAGCCATCTGGGTCCAATGGCCAGATATATATCAGGATGACTAGAGATAGCCCTGGATGCAAATATTTTTTTTGGAAAGTGTTATATTATGTTGGGGTTTTTTTTTAGGATTTTGCAAGGCAAATGGGGTTAAGTGGCTTGCCCAAGGCCACACAGCTAGGTAATTATTAAGTGTAAGTGTCTGAGGCCGGATTTGAATTCAGGTACTCCTGACTCCAGGGCCAGAGCACTATCCACTGTGCCACCTAGCTTCCCCTATATTATGTTTTAACAAATGGGCTGCTTTTCAAAAAGAGATGTCAAGTTCTAATGGAAATATATCTTCATTCACAAAATTTCTAAATGCTAATGATCTTTGGTGTCTTTGTGGGAGATGCATATCTGATCTTCACATATCCAAGATTTGATCCTCACAACTCTAGAGATAGGTGCAGTGATAAAAAGGGTAGTAACAATAAAAGTGATTTTTAAATAATTTGTTTATTTAGAATTTTACAGTTTTCCCCCAATTCTGCTTCCCTCCCTAAAAGTGGATTCTTAAGTAAGTTTTTATTTTGTATAAGATAGGGCTTATCTTTCTGACTTTTGTATTGAGTATTTCTAATTTCCCAGGCATTCTAGGGCAGGGGTTACTGGGGAAGCAAGATATTATCTGTTATTTCTGCTTCTAGATCTATGCTCTGGACACTGTCCATAGTAATAAATTCTTATGGACTCATTAATTTGGTGGTGATGGTGATGGTGGTGGTGATAGTAGTGGTGTTGGGGAAGTAGAAGGGGAAAAAAAGGGAAAAAGACTCTGACTCACCTCCTGCTGACTTTGGATCTTTTTAAATAATGAGATCAACTTTCATTTTGAAACATTCCCAGAACTCAGTGATTCACTTCATTGCAGAGGTGGCAATGACATCATAAGGGTATGTTGAGCAAAACAAACAGCAAAAAGTTCAATGTTTATTCATGGTCTAACTTTCTGATTTGAATCTAAAGCATTCTTTAAGTATAGTAAACAAGATACCATTCATTTAGAGATGTTTGTTCAGTATTTCATATCTTAGGGAATATTGCATCCACAAAATGGGCTGTTAAAATTACAAATAAATATATGCATTTTTTAACAGTGCATAGATATATTTTTTCCTAGCAAGCAGTGCCATTTCCTTTACATTCACAAAACAAGAGTAGAATTTGCATTTATAAAAATTCTGGAATAAAGATACAATACCATTCATGAAATTTGGGTCCTCATGGCTTATCTGATTTAGATATAATCCTCAAATCCAAAAATATCACTTAAGTACCTTAATTTTTCCTTTAACATAATTGAATAATAACAATATTTTAAGTCTACAAACTATCAATCAATTATCAATTATCAACCAATTTCTTTATTTTTTATATATATAACACTAATGAAAACAATATCTAAATTAAGGTAATTTTTTTTTTTAAAAGAGAGATATTGCCATATTTAATACAATTTCCAGAGGTACATAGAATGTGAAACATTCAAAATAAAGAGATCAAAATCATGAAAGAAGAGTTTGGGGGACATTTCATCCCTATTGTCCTATTTGCCCTTGGAGTTACTAGGAATGTTGCAATAAGTCTACAGAGCATGAGGCTACATTCTGAAATGATAACTGTAAAAAAGTTGTTATTTTACTCACCTGACCAAGAATTATAAAACATAAAATATTAATAGCAATGTCTTCTTTCTTAGAACTTTTTTCTCTCTATTATCTCTGAGCACCATCAAAAGGATGAGAAGAATATGGTAGTTGCAAGGCAGTGGGGTTAAGTGACTTGCCCAGAGTCATATAGCTAGGTAATTATTAAATGTCTGAGGCTGGATTTGAACTCAGGTCCTCTTGTCTCCAGGGCCTGTACTCTATCCAGTGTCCCACCTAGCTGCCCCATAATCTGTTTATTGACTAAGATAACCACAAACTATGTTTGATTGTATTTTGATTTAATTTAACCATTTCCTAATTATGCTTTAATATGGTTCTAGCTAACTACATTCAGGAAGATTACATGTTTGACACCTCTGGTCTAAAGTACTGAAAGATTAAATGATTTTTCCAGAGTCATGAAGTCAGTAGATGTCCATGACTGAATTTGAACTCAGATTTTCTTGCTTCCAAGGACAACTTTCTTTCTATAATGTTATGTTTCAACTCTCTAGTGATTACTAGACAAATAGAAAATTCTCCATACTGTAAATATAGACATGAAAAATTTCTCAGGAACTCAATAAATAAACTCTGGAAGTGGCATGTTATATCCATTACAAAAAAGGAACTATTTTATCTACCTCTACATAGCAATGAGTTTCAATATCATAAACATAGTGGGCCTGGATTTCAAGAAGGCATTTGATTGATCAAGTCTCTCATAAAATCTTCCTGGCCAAATTTGGGGCAATGTATGCTAAATTATACTATGTATGGTAAGGAAAGGTCAGAATTAGTAACCAACCAGTCACAATGGGTAATAACTAAAGATATTAAGCCTATAGTGGCGCATAATAAAATTTCTGTCTGTCATCCTATTCTCTCAACTTTTTTATTTTTTGATTCAGATGAAAGGCACAGAGGGTAAACATCAAAATTGTTGACCCTACAAAATGGGAGGGATAGTTAATAGCTTGCATAATGGAATAAGAATTTTTAAAAAGCACTCAAGAGGCTCTAATGATGAGACAAATCTAATAAGGAAGACATATACATATAAAAATCAATATAAAATTATAATTATAAAATATAAATTATTTGCATATATGATAAGAAAGAATTGTAAATAACAGTTAATATGAAAGGGAACTAAAAGTGACAAGTTTCAGGCAGTATACCAAAAAATGGATGAAGTTGAAGCATTCTGCAAAGAAAAAAAATCATATATACATATATACTTATGAACACATTTCACTAACTAGAAAAAGAGAAAATCAAGTTACGAATGAAGTTAAAAAGATAAGAAAACAGACCTGAAAAATTCTCAAACTATTTCAAAAGAAGACTTTAAAATAAGAGGAGAAATAGAAAAATGTTAAGACAAATAAAACTAAAACTTCTATTTTTTTGAAGGTTGTTAACAAGTCACCAGGTTACCTAATTAGGAAAAGGGAAGGAAAACTGAATCGCCAAAATAAAAGGAAAAAAAGGCGAAGAAACAATAAATGATGAAATAAAGAGAATTTTTAGGTTTTATACAGAATTACATGCCAGAATTACTGAGAATTTAAAGAAATGATTTCATATCCACAAAAGATCAAAAGGTTGAAAGCTAAATGTAGAAGTTATAAATAAATTCAGCATCAGAACAAGTAAATTGAATAAGCCACAAATGAATTGCGAAACAAAAACTCCAGGTCAGAAGAATTTTTGAGTTAATTCTATCAGATATTTACAGAGAAATGAGTATTTTCATGCTACAAAACTGTTTTTACAGTCAAATGATATTCTACTAAGTTACTTTTATGGGACAAATATTATTCTGATATTCAAATCAAGGAGGGATAAGGCAGAAAAAGAACATAATACATTTGATATGAATTTAAATATATCCACTTAAAATTCTTCTAAGAATACTATAGTACTATATCTATAAAACAATTTGTTATGACTAATTTAGTGTCACAAAAGGGTTACAAAAATGGTTTAATATGAGTAAAGATATATTTCATAAAAATAACAAAACTTAAATAATAAATAACAATAAATTAAAATATCACTGCTGGTTTAGTTATGAGCATTTAGTGTCTTTATTACTTCACAAGGTCTTATAGAACAAAAATATTCTGTTGTTTTATTTTTGGCTTTCCATTGCCTAATGAAATGATCTACACATAGCAGATGCTTAATAACCTTTTTGTTAAATTGAATTGAATAAAGGAACTAGCTTAGAATAAGTATGGCTGTGCTCTGTTATAACTGCAGATACTGCTTCTTTCATTTAGTTATAGTACAATCTAACATCAATATAAAATGATGTAGATTGTTAAGTGATCCAAAATAGACATTATCATTTTATCCTCATGATAAAACTCATGTTCATTTAATTTCTTTTAAAAAATTTTCTCATATTATCAATAAGGAAATTAAGGATTGAAGGAACAATGATGAAATAACTCATATTTATGTTTTAGTTTATTTTTAGCAGAACACTTCATAAATGAGTATGTGACTTGTTCAAAATTACATAGCCAGTAAATATCAGAACTAAATCTTCATACACAAATTCTCATCTCTCATGCCCAGTACTCTTTCAATTCAAACAATTCAAGGCACTTGGTTTTCACAGAAAAGATAAAAATGTCATAATTTATATCTGAAAGGAGCTCACAGTATATTTGAGGAGCTAACATTCTATTCTTTCCCTTATTCACAGAACTTCCTAGTTATTACTCAACAAAATAAGATCAAGAGTTAGAAAACACCTTGGAGAACATAGAGGCAAAACCTCTCATTTTATAGATGAAAAAAAATCAAGTCACTGAAGTTATGGAATGTATTCAAAGTCACACAGGTAGGAAGGCAAAAATAGTAACTAAATCTGTTACATCTGACTCGAAATTCATTAATAGACAACTAGATGTACAGATAATTAAAAAAACATGACTAATCTAGTAATACAAACATGTCTTTTTCCTATTTGAAGAGGAAAAAATAAGCAAAATCCTACTGAAACTTTCCTATTTCAAAATAATATTCATTAATAGTTCAAGCATAAATATTCAGATATTGTACTTAAGTTTATGCTAGAATTTATAGTTTAGGCATATCTGGCAAAAGTGAGGTTGTGTCAAAGTGTAGAAATATAAATATCATTCAATAATGTATGCTTTACTATTTAAAAGGCTGTTGCTATTATAGATTACTGACACATATAATATACAGTATGTATATGCACATGTGTTTTAAATTTATGCACATATATGTATATATACATGGAGACATATGCAAATTATACATGCATGTGCACAAATTTAAAACACATGTATAAAATTTATGCACATACACATATATGTATGCAAACATGGAGACATATGCAAAATTATACACACACATATATTCTCTCTTTAAGTTAACAATAAAGAATTCAGTAATGTGGGGAAAGCAGTAAAGTGCCCATAATGTGTGTTACTTACTATCTTTCTATAGGGCTTCCTGTTAGATGCATATAGAAAGCAAATGACCATTCAAGGGAGAGTTAGGAAGTCTTATACAAACATCTAATATCTTCCTTAATTCTAAAAAAATTTAAAACTATGTCATATACCAAAAGGTTCTACACCAAGTTGATTTTGCATGTCCTTTGTTAAACATTTGAAACACATTGAAAAAACATATCAAAATTTTGCAAACTACATTTCAGAAGCAAGGAAAACATGATCATGAAGATGAGACATAAAACTTGCTTTTCCTTTTATTATGTTTCACATTTTTCTTTATCACTTCCTAGTTAAATTATAAGACTTCAAAGAAGGTGGCAATGTTAACAATAACTAGAATCCATTTTAATTTGAGTAGATCTATTTTGCATGATTTATAAAGCCTAAAAGCAGATGAGAAGGGTCAATAATTTTCTGATTCTCATCACAAATTAGTGATAGATTCCATAATTTTTATTCTAATTTGTCATCTTAAAAGGAATGCCACCCTAGATTTTCAAAGGAATTCAAATGAAACACCAGTTTGAATAAATCTAATCAAGCTGGAAAAACTTAGAGTATGGAGGTTATTTTATGATGTTGTGTATGTCTTTTTTTCTGACAAACTATCTAACTTCAGACAGGTCCACCATTTGATTCGCTACATGGTAATGAATTTCTGGCCACAGCAAGACCATCCTTTAAATTATACATGGGTTGTCATCTTTATTATAGGAATAAATAACCCCAGTGAAAAGATATATTGAAATGTAGAAGTTATAGGACCTATCAAAATGTTGGAAACCAAGAAAGTGGTAGGACAAACACTAATATATCATTCTTGACCAAATTCATTAATACCATTTAAAACAATTACTGCAAAGGCTTGGTCACTCCTATTTACAACAGTTTCTACCTATTATTTGAAGTTTTGTTCCTCAATCGAAGAAACAGATTTTTTTTTAAATTCCTAAAATGCATATTGTCTATATACATAGCCACATGTTAATATTTTTAAAAATGCACAGGTGACTCAAGAAATTCATATATATATATATACATATATACATATATGTATATATATAAGTACATCTACACACATGATGCTTATATACACATAACAAAAGAAAAGACATTATTAATAGTATTAATAGAGATAAAAATAATAAGAAGTATTCTGATCATTAATTTCTTTGTTTTATTATTATCTTCCAAACTCTTAAAATGATTAATGCCAGACTAAGTTGCATAAAACTCTTGGGCATATTACACAAAGAAAACATCCCTTGGCTTCAGCAAACAAAGGTCCAAGAAACAGGGATTGAATTCATCTTAAAATATCAAATCAATCCTTCCCTATTAATGTTCATTCTAAATACCAATGTAGTAGCACTGGTCTCTAATAAACAGCAGCTGTGTTCAATTATTTTCTGTTTTCCCAACTACTGATCTCTTCAGTAATTACACCATGTGATAAATTCTTCATTGATATTATATTAATGTGTAGGAAAGAGAGATCTTAGATACAAATTGAGTTGAAGCTAAACATTCCAAGAAGGTTTGTGTACACAGCAGTGTGAATCCTACTAGCATATTATGTAGAAGGAAAAGTTTGCATTATATCATAACCCATTTTTTTTCTAATGAGACTTTTTAAAAAAAAAGTATAAAAGTACCATGTTCCAGAGTATCAGAGTGAACCTTGAATTTTAGACTCTTGAATAGCCATTTCATACAAATGAGTTAAAGTTACATATGATGTTTCATAATCTTGTACATATGTCATATTCGCTGAAATAATAATATTCAAACCCACTCTCAATAGACAGATAGCAATAAAAAGAGGATAGCAAATAGAAAACTTTCTGTTGAGACAAAACAAAAAGTACAAAGATTCAAGAAAAGGTTGTTCACCCTTTTGAGAACTGTCAAACAATTTCTATTGACCAAGAATAGAACCATAAACAGACCAAACAAAAGAAATGATGAAAGATGTATTTACTTGTTCGGGGTCCTTTTTTTCCCTCTTGATTTCATATACACCCACACTGAACAATTTGCATTGTGTTATTAAATAACCAATAACAACCTAGGTGAAACAGTGGGTGGGTTTCTATGATGCCATCAAGCACCAGGCGGATGCCTGGCATTATTGATACAGTTTTCTACATTTGGGTTGCACAACAACATAAAAATAGAAAAGATAGGTTAATCCGTGGATGTGCATTTATCCTTGAAGGCTTTCTTATTAGAGATTCTGGATTTCACTTAGTATCTAGAAAATTACTAAAGTAAGTAGGAGGTCTTAACCCTTTTTTAATTTTGGGGAGGAAGAGGAGTTTAATCCCAAGGACTAGACTAGTCCTTTCTTCCATAAGAATTATAGAGAATTCTCTGAGGTTACTATAAGTTGATTCCAAACAAGGTAAAACTTTGACATATTCCTTTTTTTAAAATTCTTATTTTTAGTGAGAGTTCTGAACTATTTTCTACTAAAGCAGAAACATAGAATTTAGATCAAATTAAGTATTTTGAGACCATTTGGCTGATATAAAAAAAAAAGATAATTTCCACCTTAATGTAGTCTAGAATCAAGGAAACCTACACATACCTTTACTACTGATCATAAATTTACCTTACTCATCATCAAATATGTAATCATGAGAATTTTTTTCTTATTTTTTGCTGAGGTTTTTTTCTTTTAAGAATGTATGAGATTGGGGGTGGCTAGGTGGAGCAATGGATAGAGCCCTGGAGTCAGGAGTACCTGAGTTCAAATCCAGCCTCAGACACTTAATAATTACCTGTGAGACCTTGGGCAAGTCACTTAACCCCATTGCCTATCAAAAAGCAGGGGGAAAAAAAGAATGTAAGATTTACATCTCAAAGTATTACATGTGTTTTCATGGATATCTATTCAGCCATGACTATGACAAGCATCTCCACTGTTCCTCAGAATGAGAAAATAAATTACCAATGACAAGTGGACTATGTCCAGAAATTCTCAAGGTAGCAATTATTTTATAGATGTGAAATGTTTATCTCAAGTTACTTAACCCTAATATGAGTGGATTACTTAAAAAACTGAATTAAATGTATCATCACTACTATGGTTAAATTCAAGGCATAAAGGAATAAGAAAATTGCTATGCATTTCAGCCTCTGCTCTTCACCAAATACCAACCATATCTCATCAAACTTAGACTCACATATGGGATCTAAGGAACAAGATAGGCTCACTTAATATTATTAAATTATACAAGTCAGATCTTCATTCTGGCTTCTAGCCTCGCCCTTTCCTCACTGATACTTCAGTCACTAACCATATTTTTCATCCACATTAAGGGTAGTTAAGAAAGGCAGCCTGGGAGCCCTTCAGGTCTCAGAAATCTGGGCACAGGTGGCAAAGAAAACTTTGAAGTGAGCTCTTCACTAACTCTAATGCTGGTCGTGCCTTTTTCACAAGAATCTCCCATTAAAATATAAAAAAAGAACAAGTACCCCCTAGAACAAAACCAAGCAGGCCTATTTAATTAGAACAAACTCTTGATATCCACTTCTTTATGTTAAAACACAGAGGCAAACAGGCCTGGGAGGTCTGATTAATTTTAATATGCATGGTCATGACAAATACCTTGAGGGTAACAGAGTGAAACATACACATGTTAAAAAAAAAATCCTCCAACTAGGCCGACAAATCAGTTTTGGGTAATTGTTGTGTATGTTGACCAAGATTAGAGTGTTACTATTCAACAAGGACCTGAACCTTTAATATGAAGGACAAGAGGCCTCAGAAACAGGTGGCTTGCTCTTGTATCTTGAATAAATGACATCCCCCAAAGCTGTGCCTCATAAGCAGACAAAAAGAGCTGGCACATTCCTCTCATGTGTATTTTTAAATTAACAGTTTCAGTCAAAGCCTCTTCTAAAAGTGGTCCATGCATTAAAAATAACATTCTGCAACTGACAGATTTTGCCAAGGACACAAAAAGCAATGCCACTCCATTAGTATGAAATGTTTGGGGGATGTCAAAAAAATTGGGTAAAGAGAGTTTTGTAGAGATTTGTATAGTTGTGTAACTAGACAAACTCATGTTTTTTTGCAGCGGCAAAACAAAACAAGAAAATGACAAGCAAAAAAAAGAGTAAAGGAGTTTTAGTCTTCAAAGAAGGATAAGGGTGAAGAATTAAATCCTTCCGATGGCTGATACCTTATAATAAGTAGGGCCTTTCTAATATAAAGTAAAACTCCATCCTTTCTTCCCAGAAAAAAACACAAGCTCCATAACAAATTATAATCTTTGACCAGAGTGCTTCCTTGTACCAGTAAAGTGCTATATCAGCAGCTCAAACATTTTATCAAAGGAAAAAACCCCAAAGCTATGTCTGAACCTTTCCAGATCTAAGTCAAAGAGACTAGGATGAGAAGCTGAGTAAATTCTTTAAAGTAACTGTTGAAATCAACCTTATCACGATAAACTGTTAGAACTTTACTTCGCTTAAAAATAGAGGTGACAAATGAACAAGTTTTGCTTTTTTCTTTTTTTACTTTTTTTCTTAAAGTAAGAATTGTCAGAGATTCAACTCCAGCTTCCTGTATCTATCATGAAACTACTTGTTTCTGAACAATTCAGACTCTATTTAAGAATTTATCATTTTCCCCATTGTATTTCATTTCTTTTTTATTTGTACATTTTTGCAATTATATTTCTTATGATTTTCTCTGAAAAAAATAGAGTCTAGTTAGTTCTTCAAAGCAGAGGGAATTTGAGGCGGTAAGATTCAGAGTCACACTATACTAAGGTTTTTCTTCTATAGCAGTAAAGTACAAGCAAAAGAATGTAAAAGTTCTCGATTGAAAAATGTCTTTGTTTTTCCTCCAGCAGAACATAATTTGCAAATCTTTTTGACAAGTACTTTGTAAAAAGGCTAGTGAATAACTAAAAAAATCCCAAAGAAACCTTAACTAATTAGGGTATCATTAGGATTTCCTTTTGAATTCTTTCATTTTATAATTTTCTGCCTTAGTTATATGTGATTTTAAAGTCAATTTTAAAAGATCCATTAGCATGAATTTTGAATTTTTTTACACCCAAAGAAGATAGATCTGACTTCCTTATCAAGAAATAGTGATTAAAAGTTGATAACATCATGAGAAAACTCTGAATTCTTGTCTCAGCTAGTATTTTACTCCATATGTCTTACTTTATTTTGTACAGGGTTCCTGAAATAGCATCTATTTAAATTAAAGTGAAACAGGGGTTATGATTTATAACATAAACTTAAACATAAAACAAATCACCTATAGGGGATGTTCACAAGACCAAATATCATGCACCAGGGACTTGTCTTCCACCAAAAATATAGATAGTGATGTAATATAGAACAAAAGATGAAACTATAATAAAATTTTGCTTATTTCAGGTTCTGTAAAATTATTTTTGAAAGACAGTATAAACTGTAAACCCTGTAGGTCTGAAGCTTTTATATACCTAAGTATGTTAAATGAAAGAACTGAAAAGATGATAACTGGGAAAATATTCATGTAAGGCACTATATCAAATAAAAATAACTACTATGAATCAAAATGAATGATTTACAATGGATGGAGAAAACATTTCAAAGTTCGTAAGATTTATTTCATCACTGTGAACTAAACAGACTTTTAAATGTTCTATAGGTAAATAACTATTAAAGACAATACAGCAAGATAAATTTTCTAGTATGAAAATTATTAATATGAAATATACTATAATCCAATAATACTAATAGTGCAAAAAGAGCTAAACAATTTCTTTGATCTTTGCTGTCACAAATTTGTGTGGAATTTTATGGCATAAAAGAGATTTCCACTTAATATCTTAAATAAAAAATAATAGTTTCTACTATTTTTAAAATCACATAATAAAACAAA
This sequence comes from Macrotis lagotis, assembly GCF_037893015.1. NCBI lineage: Eukaryota > Metazoa > Chordata > Mammalia > Peramelemorphia > Peramelidae > Macrotis > Macrotis lagotis. The sequence goes on along the minus strand of NC_133664.1, from coordinate 187,869,130 downwards.
AAACAAAGCCTATCTATTTCATTCCCCTAATGATTTTAGCTGCAAAAAGCATATCATGGACAACTGATGATGCTAAGGATGAAGGACTAAAGCTTCACTTCCATTCCCCAACTCTAGTATATTATCTTCATTATTATATACCAGAAATGAAAAGAAAATAGATTTTTTCTCCTACAATATGGGTAAGAAACTTTGGTCTGTTAACACTGTGTGATTTCAATAATAATCTTATACTTTTGGTCTCTTCATAATAAAGTATCAAATAAAGATTTTTTTCTGTAGAATTTAAGAAGAAAATACATGATGACAAGAATTTTAGGTATCAGAGAAGAAAATATTCAAAAAGAAACTCACCTTTCATTTACAAAGAATTTAATGAATCAACTAAGCTAATGTTGATCTCTTAAAAAATAAATAAAAAATAAATAAGAGACAGATACTTGAAAGAAAAGTTCACTTGGCATAAACTACAGTAAGAGCAATCAAAGTAAAGGAAAAAAACTAAAATTTTTGAGATAAAAAATTCTCAAACTTTAATATTTCCAAGTTGCTAAGTATGTCTTGATTGACACACACACATTTTTATAAAAATAGTTTTAACACAAACTTAATGGAAATATATTTCAAAAGAAATACAATTTTCACAGTTTCAAATCTTTGATAAATCTATTACTCTGACAATTTTCAGTTTTTCTCTACTTCATTTCAGTTTATATTACTTTAATCATTTAGTCTGTATTCTCTCTCTAATTGTATATAATATATAATACACACATATTTTAAATCAATATCTACATATGCACACATATTAAATGAAGAGGGTACTATTTCTCTCTTAATGCAGCTTCAGATTGAATGTTTTCTTGCATTACATACAATGTAGTTCATAATGTGCTCCCATTCCACTATAAAGATTTTTTTAAATGAATTGCTTTTTAGTCATGTCTGCTCCATTTTTGTTTCTAAAATTGAATTTCTGTACTTAAGAGTTTATTCTTTTATTTCAACATATTTGCTTTAGTCTATTGTTCTAGCTTGAAAAAAAATCTTCTGGAATGCCATCTGTCTTCCCATACTGGACTCCTTGAATGGTATCACCTGCAAATTTTGGAAGAATAATGACCCATTCTTTTTTATTGCACACAGGGCCCAACAAAAATTTCTAGGGAATGCCGATAACATCCTTTTTGTACCAAGAGCAAAGAGAAATTTTGTAAAATGCATTTTCTCAAGTCTAGGTAAAGTATATTTACACAATTCCTATGATCTATTAGTCAAGTAGCCCTGAAATTTAGGATACTGTCCTCGAAAAGGCACTGTTAATAGTTCAGGAACCATGTCTGCAAGGTGTTTCAATGCCCTTGGCTGTGGTTCATCTGTTTCAGATAGTGAATATACCCTTGAACCCCTCAAGGCCAGATAGGTATACTCTTATTATCTGCTTACAGATCTTGGCAGATACTCTATTAGCCATCTTTCTAGCCCAAAGATCACTCTCTTTGGCAGAAAAAAACAAAGGAAAATAAAAGTTACGCATCTCTGCCTTCTATTGCCAGCTATCACTGCCCTATTAACTTGAAGTAGCTTCATTGAACTGTCTCTTTACCCCCAGGATAACCCTTTTTGTTGTCATTTGTCTTTCTTAGTAGCCTCAGCTCTTTTTGAAGGTTAGCTCTCTAGAGTGTGTTGTTACGGACTGAGTCATGCTTTTGTATTCATTGTCTATTATCTGTTCTTGCTTTCAACTTCCGCACAAGACTTTAAAATTTTTTTATTTGGTGAGATGGCTGTGCTGGTTGCTTTTGCTTCACAGCTTTATTTTTATGAGAGAGTTCTATTGGTAGAGAGAGATATTGGGAAATAATATGATGTTAAAATACCAAATATAGCTTTTTTTCAAATGAAAAATATAAACAATAAAAAGAAAAGAAAAGAAAGGCTAAAATGGTGGTTGATTTTCCTGCATTGCCATACCAGATCTTACAGACAACATTTCTTCTTTCTGTTGATCAGAATTGTTTCTCTTTTTTTCTTTTCAACTTTTTCCATGAATTTTCAGTTAGAGCTCTGAATCCTCCTATGTTGACTTCTCCCATAGAATTTTAGTATGTGGGATGATACCTAGTTTTTCCATGAAGCCTTGAAATTAACTTTATTAAAATCAAGATTACATGCCAGACTATCACATCTTCATATTCTAATACTAAAAATACATATGTGAGATCATCAGTACAGTTATTCCATCCACTCAATGTCAATGAAGATGATAGATTCTCCTTGCTTTATTTTTTTTATCAATATTAGTCAACTGGTGGCTAACCTTCTAGGTGATAAAGCACCATAGTCACTTAATATCATATGGTTCTCTCAATGAGAAATTGACCTGATGCAATCTTATCAATTTGAGGTTTTGAAACAGAATTATATATGACAGCATGGTGACAACAGCCCTGAACACTTCAATAACTTTATCTGGCATTACTAAATAGATCCAAATTAATGGTAATGGTAAAAGTAAGATTTTTAGCTCCAAACATTTCTTTATCCACTTTCTGCAGAGATTTTGTATTAGGGTGAACTCAGTAAGATATTAATTTATAAAAAGAATATTCCTTAAAAAGGAAAGATTCAAAGAGATAGATTTAGTGATAAAAGTAATGAAGTGAATAAAAAAGTTTTATATAAATATATTTTTGTTCCATTTACGACTTGAAAAAATAGTTTTCTCACATTGAAAAGATAAGCAGTTTGGGGCAAGGAAAATCACATTACAGAGACCATCTCCTTTTTAAGCCCTTATGCAAGTCTAATTTTTTATATGAAGAGATTCACCTAAGTGGCCTCCTTTTCTGTGACACACAATTTGCCATTTATTTCTAACTTGTGAACTCTAATTAGTTTGTTTTTGGTGAGAGGAGGCTGGAAGAAGGAAGTCTTTTATTTTTATTTTTTCCTTGGGGCAGAGGCATCAATAGATTCATAATGATTCAACCAGGGTTTAATGAAATTTTCATCAGAACTTGTTATTCATTTTAATGGCTTTGAAAGCCAAATGGAACAAGGGTTAAAGGAAAGAAATTATGTATATATTGTATGCTATAATATATAAGGTCAAAATTCAGTATTTGACATGTATTCAGTATTGGGAAGCTCATATACAATATAAATGTTTGGGATGGTGACATCTATTAAGAACAAAATCCTTTAAGTTTTACGGAACAATGCTATGTCTGATGTCAATGACCTAGTCATAAAATGTCATCTTAAATTGTTCTGTTTCCACAAATAAAACCATATGACTTAGCAATTTCTTTAGTATTTCTTTATAGACATAATTTAATCTTAATATTTGCAGATGTCATTCAAGAACATTGTATTCCATCTGTATTCTGGAGCATTATGCATATTGTAATCATCTTTCTGAAGTTAAAGCACTTTCTGCTACAATTAATAATTCTAATGAAATATTTTTGCCTATTTCAAAAAAAATTTTTCTCTAGATTTTTGACTTGGTCATCATGTGATCTAAGAATGTCTATTAACTCTCTTCCTCCTTTCTGATAAGGATGTGTTATTCTTTCTATAGTTGCCTTAAAAGGCACTATGTTTCATTAATTTTGATGATGTATTCTATGATGTATTCATGTAATGATGTATTCGTCATTAATTTTGCAGATCACATAGTACACATTGAGAATGATGATATATGTAGCTGTTGATTGCTTTCAATGTTTCCTTTCCATTCGGCATTGATTTTAGGATGCCAGTAAGTCTCTTGGTGTAATTAGCCATAAGGTTCTCTTGACTTCTTCATATTTGTGGTGTCTTAACTGGAGAAGATCAAGGTATTTGTGATTTTTGCCTTCAGTCATTGATATAATATGACCTCTAAAATCCAGCTCAGAATCTTCAGTTTCTATCTTTCCTTGCCATTAGTTTAAAAAGCTTATAAATTAAAAACAAAACAAAAACAAAAAGCTTACAATTATCAAGTCCAAATAACATATTGGTATCATAAGAAAAAGATTTCATAAGATGAAGACTCTGTTTAATATGTTTCTCTGATGTCATCTGTATAAATGAAGTGATTAATAAGATGATTTGGTTCTATTCCCTTATTTATTTGGAAGACATACTTAGCTTTATTTGATAGATGGATAGATATGTATTTAAAACTAGGAAAACTGTAAGGACTTCACACTATTTTCTTCCAAAATGTCAAAATTAATAAAATTATTCTTGATATTAATGTGTTGGTGGTAGATCAAACAGGTGCATAATCATTACTCTAATTCTCACCGAGCTTGGGCTTTCTTCGAAATGAATAAGCCAGAGGTATGAAACTGGGTCATGAGTTAGTTTTAATATAGCTAGTATAAATATTATGGAAGCTTTGAGTAGCACGTACAATGTACTGAATTGGGGGCGGCTAGGTGATGCAGTGGATAGAGCACTGTCCCTGAAGTCAAGAGTACCTGAGTTTAAATCCGGCCTCAGACACTTAATAATTACCTAGTTGTGTGACCTTGGGCAAGCCACTCAACCCCATTTGCCTTGCAAAAGCCCCCAAAAAACCCCAATGTACTGAATTGATATTTTTGTTGTTTAGTTGCTCAGTTATATCTTACTCTTCATTCCCCTATGGACCATACTTGAAATGGTATGCCATTTCCTTCTTCTTTGGTTTGAAGCAAACAGAAGTCAAGTTATTTTCCCAGGGTCCCACAGCTAGTACGTGTCTGAGGCTGGATGTGAATTCATGTCTTCCTTACTCCATGTCCACATCTAGCTACCTCTGAAGTGATAAGTTGATATTTATACCCCTATCCCTTTTTGACACATATGTTTTGATCCTTATAACATTAGGTTCCTGTGTTCACAGATTTTTAGTGATTCAGCATCAGCGCCATGATTGTCATCATTAATGAATAATAGAATGATTAAAAAAGCAACCAAAGAAGGAAAAAAACCTTGTGAGAAGTATTGACATGAACATATCAGGTTTAAGCTATAGAAAAGACATCCTATCAAAGGCTTCCACTGGACGCAATATCTTTTTTGTAAAATTTCTTTTAGCAACAAAATTAGTTTAATTAATGGCAAAAAGATCTTTCCCTAGACTTTTTTCATAATGTGGACCAGTGTAAGAAATTTGGTTGCATATATAAATGTGATTGGTTGCTGCTTGACAGTGAAAATATGAACAAACTCAAATGTTACAACTCTTAAAGAAAACATGCACACTGTCCCTGTTTCCCATTATTGACCTACTAGTTATTACTATTTGGATTGGTCAAAGAAACCAAACTATCTTTCTATGCCAACAGAATTGATTCCTTAAAATAATGATTGACATACTTCTGGTGATAGAAAACAATGACATTCTAGTATGCTTGGTATTATTAATGTGATGACAAGGTCTTAAATATAGTTTCTTTTTTCTACTATCACACTCATGTTTTTCTTGCAATTTTTAAATTTTCAATAATTTTAATATTGATATTATTACTTATGATTTAATAATTTCCAGAATAACAAAACTAGGAATTTTAACAGAATAAAAGAAAGTCATCTACTGTGAAATAGTTCTGCTGTTATTGTTCTATTGTACCTGACTCTCTGTGACTAATTTGGGGTATTCTTCACAAAGATATGAGAGTGGTTCATCATTTCTTTCTCTGGTTCATTTGACTTGAGACTTGAGACAAATGACTTAACAAGGTTAAGTCGTTTGACTAGAGTCACACAGCTAGGAAGTGTCTGAGGCCAGCTTTGAATTTAGGAAGATGAGTTTTCTACATTCCAGGGCCAACTCTATATCTAGACCCAGCATTATACCCACTGTGGCAACAGCTGTCCGAAGAAACAGTAACACCTTCACCACAGTTGCAGTATGTAAATATTTATTCAGTGAAAGAAACTATAAATTTATTGCTCAATTCACAATGTTTTGCTAATCCAGTTCATATTTAATCCTGTTCTGGTGATATGTCTCTGCTAGAAATAAGCACAAAATACCTGAGAAAGACTAATAATTTCATTTAGAATTTTTTTTATCAATTTATGATTTTTACATGTTCTTCATGTTCATATAATTAATTTTATGAAGAGTTTAATTTCTGTTCCTGGAACTGCAGGCTTACCTTAATTTATATGGAAATACAAAATTTTTGAAAGGGGTCTCTTTATGAACATTATGAGCATTAAGTTAAAAATAATCTTTCAGTCTAATATCAATTTATTCAACTTGAAAAAATATATTTTAGGGGCAGCTAGGTAGCACAGCAGATAGAGCACTGGCCCTGGAGTCAGGAGTACCTGAGTTCAAATCCCCCCCCTCAGACACTTAATAATTACCTAGCTGTATGATCTTGGGCAAGTTACCTAACCCTATTGCCTTGTAAAAAAAAAAACCTAAAAAAAATTACATATTTTAAGCTCCTGCTATAGGCTATATACTGGGAATCACACTGGGGATTAAGAAATTAAAATGAAAAAAATCTCTATATAGAATAGGACTTCTGTGCTATGATTAGGCTACAAAATGGAGTTAAATAAGTGTCTTACATATGTTTGTTTGTTACATGTCACTTGATGCTACATTAAAGTTATTTTCTCAAACATTTTTAGTACATTGGAAAAATGTAAAAGCTGTACAGACTTTTCTACAGCAAACTTTGCCCCATATATAACAGTGGAGCTCCAATACTTGGATGCTAACATAAAAGTTACAAATGTACTATGGTATTAAATGAAACAATTATAGGAATTATTGTTGGTTTAGACATTCCATCAATTTGAAAGCATAAATGGATAAGTCTAAAGAAATGTTATGGGGGAGAATACCACATTCTAAATGGAAAAAACACACAGATCTTGATAGTACTGAAAAATGAGAATGAAAAAATATCAATAACTATCTGCCTATAAACTTTGCCGTTTCTACAAAATCTTCATAAGAATAATCTAATACATACAAAGTATCCATAATGGAGATGTGAGAAGGAATATTTTATTATTTTTTTTGGCAAGTAACATTCTGGAGAAAACTACATTATTACAGTCACACAATTAATGAAAAAATGCAGAGAATACAAAATCTCATGCTATTAACTAGAGGCTATAATAAGACATATCATTTGATAAAGCAAAATGTGGTTATAATTTCTAGAGATGAAGAAGAATGGGGCATGTAAGCAACAGGTAAGAAGAATGTAGATAAGGAGAGATTGAAAATTAGGGAGAAGGAAGAAATGCTCTTGAAGCAGAGTGAATAGTTCTAGAGAATATGAGAAGGTAAAGGTTCATGAGTTTACGTAAAGGAATTATTTTTGACAAGAAATAACATGCTTTCCTCAGAAACTGCCATGAAAAACTAAAAAATGGAAGGCATGATATTAAGTGAATTTAAGATATAGACTTGAGGAGGAAAGACAGTTCATAACATATGACATCAATTTTTGCCCTGTAAATTATGAGACAAAGTCTGTTGAGCTTTGGGGAATGATATAGGTAGTTTGATGGAAGAAGATAACATCTGGTATAGATGCATTTGGGAAGGTGATAATAATAATGTTTGTCCTTCATTTTTGAAGAAGACCACAACATCAGTGAGGTAAGGACATGAATTGGATTTAAGTGAGGAGGATCTGTGCTAAGTCATCAACCTCACTTTTTCCTCCAGAGCCATCTGGGTCCAGTGACCAGATATGAATCGGGACAACTGAAGATGACCCTGGTTTTAAGGCAATCAGAGTTAAGTGACTTGCCCAAGCTCACATAACTAGTAAGAGTCAAGTGTCTAAGGTCATATTCGAACTCCCATCCTCTGGACTCCAAGACCAATGCTCTATCCACTTCGCCAGAGGATTTCTGTGCAAAACAAGGTCAGGTTGATAATAAATTGCAAATATCTATGGTGACACAATAATTTAGCTGAGTTTTGTCACTTCTCCCATCAGCATTAAACAGCATATAAGAAGAAAGCAGAGAAGTAAAGCAGTATGAACACTCCAGGATTGGGACTTGGAAAGCATAAAGTAGTGTCTGGAGGAAGGAGCAAGAGTTTCAAGGGAAAAGGACTATATAAAATCGAACTAATTATCATGTTGAGATTTGGAAAGAATATAAAAAATCCCCAACTAAAGTGAGGATCAAGGATCACAGGAAAAGGTATATTGACTGGATGTTGTAGTAGAGAGTATAGAAGATAGATTAGGAAAAGTAAAGTACAAGGAAATTTGGAGGGTTAAGAGAAGGATTGCAGTTAGGTTGATGACTCCTCAAAAGGTTCTATATTCAATTCTCAGCCTCCTCAACTCCCATAATTTGTAACTTCACTCCACTTCACACACAGGGCAAATATTGTCATGAAAGACTAAGGGGGAACCTAGGAAAGAATAGAAATGGTGAAAAAAATAGGAACGATATGAGCTTTAGCATTATCAAATCTATAGCACAGAGCTATAATCATCAAACCATTTTTTCCAGGTTAAAAATATTAAGGTCAATAGAAAGTAAGACTAAGTAAGATCAGATATCTCAGTAGGATAGTTCTTGGCCCATAATAGGTACTTAATAAAAATTTAGTGACTATATGAGAAAAAGGAGAAAAGCAAGTCACATGAAAGAATGCTTCAAATTATAACAGCAGAAATATAATGTAAAACAATTGTGAGAATTCATCTTAAAGCCATCAAATTGGCAAAAATCAGATGAAACAGTAAATGTTGGAGATGATGTGGAACATAGGCATACTATGAACCACTAGAGAAACTAGTATGGATAAAAAGGTTCTGAAAAACAATTTGAAATTTCGACTTGAAATGTAACAATCCTAATTACCTCCGAACTTAATGATAATCATTACTATCCCCTAAAGAATTCAAATACATCTGGAAAGGTGACATATATTAGATAAAAATTATAAAATCACTTTTTGCTATTCCAAAGAATTTGGAAAAAAGGGAAATTGTGGTAAATTGATTTAATGTAATAGTACATCTAAAGAAATGATAAAAAATGAAAAATTCCTAGAACTTTTGAGAGATCTCAAGGAGTCATAGCTAAATGAGCAAATCAAAGAGAACATTTAAAAACAACCGCAATGATATAAAAGAAAACAATCCTCAAAGTCATCACAACTCTCACTGATTCATTGACCAATTTTGACTTTAGATGAGTAACAATGAAGTCTTCTTGGCAGAGATAGGAGACCAAGTGTGGAATGAAACATATATTATCAGAAAAGATCAATGCATTTGTTTTTCCTAACTCTACCCCCCTTGCCGCAAAAGAGAATTCTCTGGTGAGGCTAGGGAGGGATTAGGAAGTAATTGTGATATCAAAATAGAAAAGCATCAACAAATTGTTTTTTTTTAATGTCACACAGTGCTTTTAATGACTCTAAAGCCTTTAATGATTCCATACAACAAAGGTTCATCTTTTTTAACACTGACATTCTTCTGGTGATTCTATTAGCATATTATTCTTTAAATAATAGAATGTCACAATCTTCTAAGAACTGGAGATATTGGTCACCCAAAGCAAAATAGAGAAGTGTCTGATGAGGGTAAATAGAGTAATAAGAATCAGACTAAAGGGATCTCAGGGAGAAGTGACTCATTAGAAAAGTAGGTGGGCCATTCATACACTGATATTTATGAAAAACCTGTAGACAAGAGTGCTCTGAGTACCCTTGCAATGAAGAGTTGTAAAGCAAGGTTCCTAGAATTTAATCAGATCCTCTTGGAGGATTTATGCAAGAATATGAAAAGGAGTTGAAAATGATGAAATGGTTTGTCTGAGTTATATAATATATATCGTTGAAGAAAATAGAAACACCAATAAAATCATAGAACCTTTTAAATAGCAATATGAGATGCTCTTGTTTTTATAAGGCTTTATAGTTGTTTGGGGTTCATGAAGTAGAAGGCTACCATGAGAAGTAGAGAGAGATGAAGACTGGATAAAAAGCAAGATATGACGAACAGCATTTGAAAAGAAAGTTATAAAGATTATATGTGAAGCAATGGAAGACAAATTATGAAAACTTCAGTGGGTTTTTAATGATTATTATATTGAATTGATTTATTATAAGGAAAGAAAGACTGATTTCCAAGCATATGAATAAAGAGTTTAGAATCAGCATGTTTTAGTTAATAAAGAGCTAGTCTTAGAGCTACAGATGACCTTGTTTTAAGCCCTACCTCTGTAAGAAAGTGACTAAGCAAGTCATTTAGCTTGTCAATATTCTAGGAGATTCTATAAGAATATAAATTGAAGAGAAGTTACCAGTATGCTTTGCTAGAGGGAGCTTCCTCACTAAAGAGTTCCTATCCCTATGAGAAATAAGTATATATCTATTTGAGAAATGAGTGTACAACACTGAAGAAAATCTCATCAGATTCTAAAAGGATATGCTAAATTCAGTCCAACTGCAAATTGTGTTATTTCTAAATAAACCAAAATAAACCACACATATAAAGGGAAAATTAACAAGAGTACTAGACACATTTGGCAGAAATAACTTTAATTCTTGGCTCTATATCTATAATTCTATTTTTGTTTTTTGAAATCAAATTCTCTGTACCTCAGTTTCCCCAAAAATAAGATGAAAATAATTCTATTTAGAATTTCAAGAAAGTTATAAAGATAATCCTACTTAAATTTCCAAGGACTACATGTACTAATGAAAAAAATTTATAAGACACTTGAATATATCAGAAAAAAGTAATTAATATAAATTAATATAAATACTAGCATTGTATTTCTAATATTAAGCTTCACTAGTCAAATTTAATCATAAGACTATACAATGCAAAAAAAAGTACAAATGTGGTAAGAAAAGCACCTAGAGTTGATAAAATTCACAAGTAAAAACTATTGCCTATTTTCCAAACTTTACCTTCTGGTTCATTTTTGATGAGTTCTTCCATTTTTCTTTGTTTCAAGGTATCTACAACATCGGCTAAGCTGCCTTTGCGCCTTTCTGGGGTCCCGAGGGCTGTACTGGACAATGACTCTCCGCTCTGACGCCCACCTTCTTCTGCCTTGAGGGGTGAGGTAGATGAGTTATGTGGGGCAAATGAAGACATCACTTTATTGCCATCAACTTCCTGAAAAGAGATGAAAAGATTAAGCCATTATTTCAAAGGCAGAAAAAAACGCTTTGGTTCATTGCAATCATTGGAACAGAATAACAAAAACTCTTTTTTGAAAAAATTGCTTTAAGTATAAATGAAATGAAGCTACTTCATAAAAGAATTCACCAAGTTCATAGGCTAAGGAGAACAGCCAAAGATTAGATTAATGTTTAAAACAATAAAATGTGTTCTCCCCCTTTAATTGGAGTATGAATATTCTATTTATAATATAATACATCTATATAAGAAAAATTTCATTTAAAAAACAATTTTAGGAACATTATTTTTCCTGTAAATGACTGGTAACTTTTTGTTTATTGGTTTTAGCAAAAAGGTTGGTCACAGTACATAGACTGCTGAAATTGAGTGAGGAAGACCTGAGATCAAATCTAGCTTTAGACACTTCATGGCTATGTGAACTTGGACTAGTTATTTTAACCTCTTTTTGAATTTTTTTTTTATAGATAATAGCACTTACCTCACAGGGTTGTTTGGATAATGAAATAAGATCTTTGTAAAGTGGTACATAAGAGCTTTTATTAAAGGCTTGTTCTTTTCTGCATTTCACTTAGCATAGTGCCTAAGAAGTAGGCCATTGATAAAAGCTTGTTGATGGTTCAGGCATGTCTGACTCTCTGTGAATTGTTTTGAGGTTTTCTTGGCAAGAATACTAGAGTGGTTTCCCATTTACTTTTCCAGCACATTTTAAAGATAAGGAAACTGAGGTAAATTGGCTTGAGTGACTTGTCCAGGGTTACACATCTAGTGAGTCTGAGACCAGATTTGAATTCAGGAAAATAAATCTTCCTGATTCATTACTATCCACGTGTCACGTGGAGGACTTGGAATGGGTCTTACAAGAAATACAACTTTTACAAGGTAGAGATGTGGGGGGGCAGTGAATATCTGGAAAGGATAAATGGTCAGGGAAAATACATGGAGATGGTAGATTTAAAAATGAAAACAGGAATAATCAGGTATTGTAACAAGAAAAGGGAATATATCTATGATTTTTTAATAGGGAACTCTGGGTGAGGAAACTCCCTCCACCTGAGTAGAATGGCATTTTATCTCTAATTTCTAGATTGGTCTGGGCCTCTAAGAGTTTTAATTACCTCTTCATCTCAAAGTCAGTGTGAATTAAAGGAATGACAGGCCATATATGGCTCTGAAATCATTTCTCTATATTTATGCTGCTTCTCAGTAGTCCAATATGGTTCTAGAAAAATCAAGTGTGTGAAGGAGAATGTTATGAATAAAGTATGAAAGAAGGATGGATTCAGATTTTGGAGGATCAAATGTTACTTGGAGATACCAAATCGCTATGGAATCATAGAAATTTAGAAGTGAAGAGTCCTCATTGGTGCATTCTCTGTTTCTAGAAGAGGAATGTGAGCAAGGAGTAGTGGAAAAACCTATCTAGAAATGTAGTAACTGCTAGTTAGTAGCAGTTAGTAGTTAGAATTATGTATACTGATTGACTCATCACAGAACTCTTTCCACATATCACAAATGTATCCCAGATAAAGCTGATAATAATTTTTGGTTTCATTTTATATATATAAAATTCATCTATTATCATATTAAAGAAAAAAACAGGAGAGGAATATACTCTAACACTTGTTATTATCATAGCTTTTGCCAGATTTTATCAAACTTTTAGCAAGTTGAATTTTTAATACTTAAGACACCAAATCAATTATTGTTCAATGACTGTCAACAGTAGTTTTGCTCTGATAATAAGAAACCAAAACCTTCTTTTGTAATACAATAGGTTATTACTGCTCAATTTCTTTTTTTTTTTACATTAAGCTTTTCTTAAAAGTCATCTTTTCTTTCTTAGTAAGTGGACCATTCATCTAAAGAGCATTGTTTGACTCTATCAATGCACTTACAAAGTTTAAACAAAAACTAAATGTCTGTAGTAATTAATATAATGATCATTGTATTAGTATGTTGCATTTCTATTTATATCTGTTATTAAATTATTAATTTTATCTAAACACTGACTAATATTTTATGAATATAGCAAAGTTTGTTGAACCTAGAAAGGTAATAAATCACACTTATGTACACATTTTTGTTGGTGTGGTTTAATAACTCTTTAATGTAAGTAAGTATACTTAATGTGGACAAAATCTGTAAAATAAGCAGCATATTAGATTAAAAACAGGTCAATATGGAGACATCATGCTAATATGCTTTTTGTTTATGGGCATTAGTCTTGATAATCACATAGCACAGTTTTATGTTGCTAAATACATATTAAATTAGGACTTCATTCTTCTCTTGAAGGTCATCATTAAACATTTTAAAGATACTTTATATGTTTGTGCTAAAATGATTGTTTTGACCTGTCATCCAAAAGTTGTTTCAATCTCTTATAGGAAAATATGATATTATGTATTTTATTGTTTTCTTATGCACTGTTTTCGGGCTTATTTAAGCCATCTCTCCCCTTGCCCAGGAAGCCTACTAGTCAGTCTCATAGTTTAGTCAACTCAAATACATGGAGTATTGAGAAAAAAGAGATATGTGTGAAAACTAGATTTTTGTAATTTTTTCCTCTGGAGGATAGCTCAGGATTGTTTATTCAGAAATATAGCCCATGAATGAATTATGGTACCTTTATTCTTTATTTCCCCCTAAATCTGTTATGATCTAATGGCCCAGAAATTTAGAGGAATGCTCTCAGTTATTTGTGTTTTTACCCATGATTTACTATTCTGTATACCTATGTAGTTTTAATTAATTCCCATTGTTGTTGCTTTATACCTTTTATACACACTAAAACTCAGTTTTCTCTTATCTTCAAAATTATGATTCATAGACAAGCATTCACCTGGGTCATAATAGTTCCATAGCACCTGGAATCACAGATAACAGAACATTCTTCTTGCTAATGTAACTTTGAGTAGTTGGAATAATTAGATTCTAATCTTATGCCCTTTATCCCTTTTAACCAATTACAATGTTCAAAGATGCTAAAGAATAAATCTGGAAGTTCTGGAAGTTTTTAGAAAGTAAGGGAAAATTAACCTGCATGAAAGGAGAGCTAAGAAGCCAACTAGGAATTCTACTGTACATCAACCTTGGAGATTTGCAGCAACCTGACTGTTTCTAAACCATGTCACTTGAAAACTGGATATTCACCACTAATATTCACCACACTCTTCCATTTTTGCGCCTGAGTTTTGATAGGAAAAAATTTCAAATTGCCTTTTCTGAAATAAGTCTTCCATACCACTTTCTTTCTATTTTCAGTATCCTTCTCCCTATTCTAATTTCCATTTATATATTGTCTTCCTAGCAATAAATTCATACACTAGATTCATATTCTAAACAGACAGATTAAGTTCCTATATGACAGACATATTAACCCTATATTCAGATAAATTAGTTTGAAATAGACTGAATTTAGATATATACATTCAAATGACAATTTATATCTAAGTTCCTGGAACCTAAAGAAACCAATCAAAAACATTTGTTAAGTATCTATTATTATGTGTCAAGGACTATGTAAAATGCTAAAGATTTGAAGATTAAAACCTAATAATCTCAAGGGATTTACATTCTATAGAAAGTATTGGTATTATTCATCCTAAAAGTTCCAAAATAAATGCTTTAAAACAGTGTATGAATTGTAATCTGAAAAGACGACAAAGAACATAGAACCTCTATGAGCTAGTTTAATGTACAAACTTCAATGAAGCAAAGCTCTGAGTATGTCTCCATGAAAAATTTCCTCATCACTTCATCATTCTGGGAAACAAATAGAAATAGCAAATAGGAATAGTTAAATAGTAACCTTTTCCCACCAAAGCTATTTCAATTTTATTTCATCCTAGGTTATATTATATGATGAAATTTTTTATAAATAAAACTTTCATAGGTATCTATCCCTCCCATATGAGAAACATCAAGGATTTCGGCAAAATCCATTCTCTGAATTCTTTCCAAGATGCTTCACTCAAAATTTATATGAAGTAGAAAGAAAACCATAAAAGAATAAAATTCCATGATGTTATTTTTAATAATTACTTGCCTTTCACAGAGATACAGAGGATATAACAGAGAGTTTAAATTCTGTACAAGTATTCCAAATTTGGTTACCACAACAGTAGAAAACTAAATACCACAGCTATTTTACACAGGAATATTCTCTATTTACTATATTGCCATTTCACCTGTTTGATTCCATTTCAGCCTCTGGCACTGCTAATCCCTTTAACAGTTTTATGCATTTAACAGCTGTTTCAGTATGGGGTTCCATTGTTCATTTACATGGTGAATAACTTGTTAATATGTGCTGGCACAATATCCAGTAGAGAAATCCTTTTTTTCCTTTAGTGTTTCTTCCCTGGAATTGTACTTACCAATACCTGATGTAATGGTTGCTTGTTTCTATTCACTTTGCTGACAGTTAGACATCTACAGAGATTCTGCTAACAAAGACACAGGAGGTCCAGAGGAGGGAAAGAGAGATGCCAAAATTTTGAGGCTTCAGAGTAAAAACCATAAGGAGATTCAATCATTTACATGGCAGTTGTCACTATATTTCCAGACCAATTTCTGCCAATGTAGGGAATGGCTTCCAAGGTTTAATGATAAAACAGATTTCTAACCTTTCAGGGTAAGGTCAATAATCTTCCTTTGTTAATCTTGGTCAGGCTTTATTTAATCTAACCTCCTCATCACCCTTGCAAGAGACAGATAAAGTAATGGTCCTGAGACCATTTCTTTTACTTTTTTTTTCTTCTAGGATATAGCCTTTTGCTATTGATTTTTAAAAGTTTTGTCTCCATTTCATACTACTCTCATTTCCAGATATGCCCTTCACTTTACCCACAGGTAGTCTCTTCTCTCCCCTTCTGACAAATAAAAACAAATAAGTAAGATTTTCTGACAGTGACTAAATATGATAAGCATATGTACTGGTCCAAGCCTATAATACCTCACTTCCTAAACATAAGGAGAAAAGTATGTTTGAGGGTCTGGTTTGGTTCTTATAACTAAATAGTATTTAAGTAGGTTTAATTATTTTTTTCAGTTATCCTTAAATTTTAATAGTCACTTTAATTCAACCTTCCTAATCAAATTCTGATTTATAAAATATTTTAATTAAAAAGAATTCATTTCATAAAAGAATAGGTTACATTTTATTCAAGCTTTTTATGACATCTCTTATTATTCAAATTATATCTCATTGTTGACTTCTGGCCTCTAGTTGAAGCTTATCATATTTACTTCTCAGAACTGTTATCCCAAATTATATTCAGACAAATGGTAAACTAAATTTCAATAAACATTATATTTATGTCTCAAACTACATGACAAATAAGGGTTTCAATGGAAAGGGTGAAAAGTAGCTTTCCCTATAATCTGCTATGTTATTTAAAGTTTCTGTTCAATGTGATCAGCTCCCAAAGGAAAGCAGAGAATACAATTTGGTTCATTAAACATAAGCGAGCCAGCAAAACATATGGAGAGTTGTTTTAACAGACTCCACTATAGAGCATCAAGGTGTATATTCAGAAGACCTCTAACTAGTTGATTAGAGCCTGAGGCAAAATGGTTTTCAGTTAATTTTTTTCTTAAGCTTCATGTGTATCTTATTATTTTGGCATGCCTTAGAACAATAAAGAAAAGAAAATTTAAGAAATAGAATCAAGAGAGTTGTCCACACAAAAAATATGAAATTCTTGTTTCTCAAGTGGGATAGCTAGATAGCGTAGTAGACAGAGCATTGAGCCTGGAGTCAGGAAAATTTGAATTCAAATTCAGACCCAGATATTTACTAGCTGTGTGAGCCTGAGCAAATCCCTAAATACCTATGTGCCTCAGTTTCCAATCTGTGAAATGGGGATAATTAATAGCCCCTTTATACTAGCATTGTTGTGAGGATCAAATGAGATAATAATAGTAAAACCTTAGCACAATGTCTGGTGCATAGAAAAGACTATAAAAATTTTAATTTTTATTATGATTCCATGGTTTATATATGTTTAATTAATATATTTATTTAGAATGTAGGAAATAAACCATAGATACACAATCCATGCAGATTCTGGAACAATTTCCTTATTGCTATTCTAGCAATAGTCTCTGGGATGCATGTTTGGAGTGAAGCAAAATGAGATATTAAGGATTTATCTTAAAAGCTATATTATTTTGTTATTCCTCTGAATACAAGATAAATACATCTTTTGTCACAAATAGTTACTTTGAAAAAAAGAACTCAACCACTTATGATTCATTCTGTCAAATCAGGAAACATAAAGTAAAAATTCATGCCAGGGAGTTAAATGATCAAGGAGACATGAAGGGTAGGCATATCATGCCTGAAATAAAAACTATTTGGTATAGTCTTGTGTTACCATTTGCCATTTTTGTGTTATCTCAAATTGAAAAAAAAGGAGACAATACTCAAATATATATTTAAAATAAATGTCCTCATTTATTACCAGAAAGGGAAAGAACAAAGATATGTGTTACTTTATTGAGTATGTATTAAAGAGATATTAATAATTATTTTGATAGGCCTCAATGTGAAGATGGCTAATTAAGGAAGAAAAAAACTTCTGAATTTCCACAAAACACTGGTTTGTATTAGACTAAATAACAATTAAGTATAAAATAAGAAATTTGAAGAGCCAGACCTCTAAAACTCAGAGATGCATGGGGAGGAAGAATAGGTTATCCTGGGAATTCAGGGAAGTCAAGTAAGGTTCAATACACCACACAACAGCAATGTGAGGATCCTGGTATGAAGTCCCAATTTGAGAACTAAAGTTAGAAAAATGAGTAAATCAAAGAAAATGGTCCAGATTTAAAAAATCTATTATGAATCTAAAGTTATCCCCTAAAATAGCAAAAGAATAACTCTTCAATATTTACAGAAATAAATTCTTTTGAAAAATAAATGTTTCAGATGGGCTAAAGGAATACCTAGAAAAAAGGAAGCTAGAGATAGAGAAATGAAACAAAAGCTCTTGAAGAAATAACTGGAAGAACAATATATAATTTAGAAAAGAAAGTGATCAGACTACTAAAGAAATCAACTCCTTGAAAGCT
The DNA here is from genome assembly GCF_037893015.1 of Macrotis lagotis. Lineage (NCBI taxonomy): Eukaryota > Metazoa > Chordata > Mammalia > Peramelemorphia > Peramelidae > Macrotis > Macrotis lagotis. Next base: position 187,850,909 of record NC_133664.1, on the reverse strand, counting down.
ACAATGAATCAAGCAGACTATCAATAACTACATGAGACAACAAGAAAAATTTAAAGATTGAAAAAATAAAAAATATTTGATATAAAAAGCAGCTTACCTGGAAAACAGTTAGATAACTTAAAAATCACCAGACCCACTAAAAACCATGAATAATAATAATAAAAATAATAACCATGATAATAATAATAATAATAATAACAATAATAAAATCCTGAACACTATAATTCAAAAAATAATAATTGAGTATGTATTGGTGTCACATAGCTGTAATACCTGTAGTCAGGGAGGCTGAGACTTATAATCTTTTTGCTCTAGAATTCTGAGTTAGTGGGTTGTGCCATCAGGTGTTTGCACCCAATAATGTATATTCATGGTAAGCTACCCAAGAGTGTGGGGGATGAGTGAGTTCATAATCAGTGGTAGGTTACAGACTTTGAGAAGTATTATTAATGGAGTAGAGGACTTTAAAGAACTATTGATGAAAAGACCAGATTTGAATAGGAAGCTTGAAATAACAAAAATAAGAGTCGGAGTAGTCAAGAAAGATAATATTCAAATAAATGAAGAAATATCCCCTTTAGAATCTTCATATATAGATATATATGAGCTATTTTGAAGATGAGTATATCTCATTTAAAATTTTTAATTAATTAAATTAAATTATTTATTAAAGATGTCTAATTCTTGATTATTTATAGTAAGCATAGAAAAATGATACAAGTAACTGAAATATTCAGTAATTTGTAAAATACTTATTATTCTTGTTTTGCCCTAGTAGCTGAAATAGAGTAAAATGTGTTGATTTGATTGCTGCTCCTTTTGTTTTACCCACCTCCAAAAGAACTGATGAAAGAAATACTTAAGTGCCATGAGAAGTAAAAGAAATATCTGCCTTATTAACATTGGACATAGATGTAGTGGGTGCACTGCCTAAATGGAATTTTTTTAACTAGGTAGATTTTTCTGTGAAATATGAGTGATGGAGCTTACAAAATCCTTTGTTATCAGGCTATCCATGCCTTCATCAATCTCAATCATTTTCAGATGTTTCCTAACCATGGTAGCTAGAAAATAGGATGTATTTAAATAAAATCAATAGCAAACATTTATATGTGGCTGTATGATTTACCAAAAATACTTTAAATGCTTTATATCCCTTGATCCTTACAACTACTCTGAGGGGTAGATATGATTATTATTCCCATTTTTCCAGATTAAAAAACTGATGATGAGAAGGATTATGCAATTTACCCAAGGTCAGGCATCTACCCTGTGTCAGAGTCAGAATTTGACATCAGCTGGAGGGGTTCAGTTCATTCAGGGTTCTCTATCTATTGTAGTTTCCTACCTCTCATATGCACATGTAATTCATGTTTTAAAACATACTAATTATTTAAACAAAGTTATAAAGGGCAATGTGATATAATTTAAAGAAAACTGGACTTGGAGTCAGAAGGGATTTGAAACTTGGCCCTGAGTGCTACTATCCATATGATCATTGACAATCAGATAATCTCTTTGAACCCCAGATTCCTTAACTATTAAAAAGGGATTATAATACATGTAAAAACTACTCCACAGAATAAAATGGATAAATACACACAAAGTGATTTAAAAAATCTTGAAGCACTAAAGGAATGTAAACCATTATTATTCAATAAAATTTGTTGTTCTGTCATTTCTGATCCCATTTGGGGTATTCTTGGCAAACATACTGGAGTGGTTTACAATTTTCTTCTTCTCTATCTAATTTTACAGATGAGGAAACTGAGACAACCAAGGTTAAGTGACTTGCCCAGGGTCACTTAGTTAAGTGTCTGAGATTGGATTTGAATTCCAGATCTGGCACTATATCCACTGCAATTGTCCCTATTTTAAAATCACAGTCTTCCTCTGCTAACTCTGTGTTATGGAGATAAATTTATTAGTCAAAGCTTAGATTCAACCAGGTTCTATCATGCTCATGGCAGAAAAATATTGCGTGTGATTTTATCACAAAACAAAGTCAGCTTTCTAAAGAATAATCTAGATAAAAAAAGAGATTCATCCTCAGTATTCTAGACATTTGGTGAAAAATTTTTGGCCTCAGCAAACTATGAAATAAACAAAACAAAACAAAAATTAAATAGGTCTCAATCCTATGTAGACTAGAAAATTTCACAAATACAGGGAAGTATGAATAGGTCGCAAAATTAGAGTGGGAACTCATATCAGTAAAATAAAGGCTCCATCAAAGTATTGAAAAAAATTCTATAATATTGCCTAGAAATCAGGTCATGTCAATAAATTATTCAACAATTAAATACTAGCCCAATTTAAAAGAGAAATTGAGACTGAACTGAAGCATGATGCCTAGCACATGGTAAGTGAGGTAAGGGAATAAGCATTTAAATAAAGTCTACTATATGCTAGAAATTATGTTGAACACTTCAGAAATATCTCATTTGATTCTCACAGAAATTCTGTAAGGTTGGTGGTGTTATTATCCTCATTTTACATTTGGGGAAACTGAGACAAAGAGTTTAAGTGACTTGTTCAAGTTCAGACAACAACTAAGTGAGATCGTATTTGAATTCAGGACTTCCTGACTCATGCCCATCACTGTACCATCTAGCTGCTTCAAAATGCTTAATAATTATATATTAATTCTTAAGAGATTAGGGTAGAAAGGATGTCCATAACAGAACATCAAAAGAAGATATAAGCACCAAATTTTGTTTTGTTTCTGTTTTCTTAGTCAAGGAGAATAAACTTTGTACAGGAAAGGACAAAATAAAGTTAGCTAATAGGGAATTGGAAAAGTAAGCTAAATAAGGAACTAGTAAGAATCTTTCAAAAGTTTGTGTCACCTGACTCAGTTGAATTATAGTTTCAAATATCTGTTTTTGAATATTACTATTTTTGTGCCATTTCTTAAGCATAGGTTATGATTAGAAATACGGTATCCATAATCAAATGGGTCACAGGAAGGTGATATAATAAATAGGAAGACCCAAGACCAGCTTCAGACATTAATTAGCTGTGGGACTCAGGGCAAGTGATTTAATCTCAGCTTGCCTCAGTTTCATCAACTGTAAAATGAGTTGAGTATGGAAAGGAAAAACCACAGCAGTTGTCTTTCAGGGTTGTTATGAGGATTAAATGAGATAATATTTATAAATTGCTTAGCAAGGTGTCTGGCACTAGTAGGCACTATTTAAATGATTATTCCTTTGCCTTCCCTTTACTCATTTAGTATATGGTAGGAATCAAGCTTCTTTGATTTCATATAGCCCAAACCCTTTGAGTGATGTCTATCTTCCTAACTATGCTTTCTCTGAAACCTTTAAAAATCTGTTCTAACAAAATCTGATCCCTTCCCAGTTTTCTTTTACTTCCCTACAACACATTCCAAAACTGAGGGTTCTCTTTCCAACAGACTTTCTATCATTTCCACCCCACTTTATTTCATTCTCACAGATACTTCCATCAATGATGCAAGTCTCTCCAACAAATTAGTAGATTGTTTTCACCACTTACTTTATCATCTGGTGGCCAGTACTTGAAGATGCTATAATTTCATAGAAACTTATAGAGATCAAATGTAATGGCTTAGCTGACCAGTCATAAGGAGGCATTGTGGCATTGTTTTAGAAAAGAATCTTCTTATTATGATTGGAATTAACTATATCAGTTTTTATAAACGTTAAAGATAGAGGAAAGATTTAATTTTTTATGGGAGAAAGAAAATTAGCATGGTCTAGATCTGTGATTTTTTTTATCAATGCGAGGACTTTTCAGTTTAAAAAAATCCCTCTTTTGTAAAATTTTCATTTTGGGGAGTTTTACTGAGTGCTAAAGTGGTTGTGTGATATGAACAGAATCATACAAGTGTCAGAGAATGGATGTGAGCCTGGGTCTTTTGGAAACCAAGGCATCTCCTCTATTCATTATATTATGCTGAGTTGATTTCATTTAATAAATAGATTTAAACTATATTATTAATCATCAAAACTTTAAAATACTATGAGGCTTAATTTTATTTGATAAAATAGTGAAGATTTTGAGTGAAAGCTTTTATGTTTTAAAATATAACTTTAATTTAGCAGCCACCAAATTAAAAAGTATATGGAGATTTGAAATGGAAGACAGCAAATTGTTAAGCTCTAAAAATGACTACAGCACAGCAAATATATTTGAATTCTAGTTCACATCAATTCAATTTTCAAATATTAATTTGCCTGAAGACAGAATAAAAACATCAAAAGTGAGCCCTGAAGCAAACCCAAACCCTTTCAGAAGTTCATAAAGAACACTGAACAAAAGCTTTTCTTTGGTTGCTTCTAACAAACTGTAAACTAGGGGCATACTTTGGTCAGTGCTCAACACCTGGAAAACACAAGTGTGCACTTAAGGACAAATTTTCAGGTGGAGTCTATTATGGTTGTGATTATGGTAGGTATTAAAGCAATCCCTTTTGAAATCCTCTGCTTAACCTTTGACTAGAAAATAACTGCTTAAAGTCTAGCTAAGTTTATGTGTCTCAGAAAAGGAAAACTATTCGATGTTTGACAATAGAGAAAATAGCATTTGTTTCATATCTCCAGTCATCTATAGGTATGTTTTGTATGTGATTAGAGAAGATACTTTTTTACTTAAAAAAGGATCATTTAATATTTTAAAAACACTATTTTTTTTTAAAACAAGTCAACACAGTAGAAAAAACACTGACTTAGGAGGAGTCAGAGAACCTGATTTAAATCTACCTCGTACAGCTAGGTAATTTTGGGCAAATCACTTAATCTTCCTAGGGCTCAGTTTTCACATCTGTTTTTGAGAGGTTAGACTAGATAGTCTAAAATGCAATATTTAATGAATGGAAAGTAGATTAACTTGTAGCCATAAATCTAATTTGATATTGGCCCATACAAGTAGAGTCCTAAATTTGTCTTCTATGCTTACATCTAACATATCTTTTGGAAAATATTATTTGATTCTAACAAATCACTGAAAATATTTGAGAAACTTCATAGAAGGGCTTAGTTCAAATTTGAACAAATTGGGACAACTCTTTCAATGACAAGATTCAGAATTATCATATATATGTAATATATATATATATTTTATATATATACATATATACCATTTACTTATGGCAAGTCTACCAGCAGGCAATCCCAGTATCCTACATTTATCTAAGTAGTTCAAATGCCATTGAGGAAAATGAGTTGAGATATTCTTTTGCTTCAGAAGTGACATTGTAGACTGAAAAAATTCAATATAATTCACTTGAATATATGACTTGAATTATTTCTATTATCTATTATTGTTTTATATAGTTGACTCCAATACTTATTGAAATAGCATATAACTTATTCAAGTCTCCTTTCAAAGACCAAATAATACTAAGAAATAATGAAATAAAAAATCATTAGAGTATTTGTATAAAGGAACTGAAATCTTAAAAAAACCTCATATTCACATATGTAAAGTTAAAGACAAAGAGATCAGAGATTGGATGGATTTAGAGCTGGAAGGGACCACTGAGGACAGTCAGTCTAACCTACTCATTTTACAGATGAGGAAAAGGAGCCCCATTCAGGTCGCTAATTTTTGAGGGTTACACAATTAAGTTCCAATTTTTCCCACTGATGACAATGACCTTGCCCCACACCTTCAGGCTTAGTTTTTCCTCTACATTCCATAGTACCACCTCACCACTCATCTTGTGAATGAGTAAAAAATATTTTGCAACAGAGAAATTTTTGAAAATTTATTGGGATGCAGTCTGGATACTAGAGAATCCCCTCCTTAAGGTAAAGTGAGTTTCCCGACAAAAGCCCAAGAAGTCACTAGGAAGTTTCATTTAAAAAATAAATTAGTCCATTAAGGTCTGGTTAAATTACCAGGTGGTTCTTGGTTACTGGAACAAAGAATCTTCTTCCAAAGAAGGAAAACCTTTTAGCAAACAGTCTGAAAGGACCAAGAGATGTCACTACTTAAGAAAATAAGCTGAAGAAGGTGTTTTTCCCCCCCTGCCCTTCCCTAAGTGAGACATTAACTGGTCCTTTGCTTAAATGGCAGGATTATTTTTCTCCTGAAAGAATTAATAACCCTTGGGGATTTAAACTAAAAGGCTGTAACAGAGCCCACTTTTCTCAGGAGGAAGAGTTACTACTTTAAGCAAAGACTTTAGCTGAATTCAAAGGCAGAGAGAACTTCAGCAACTACATATCCAGTTGAGCCTTGCTTGGCCAGTAAAAACATTCAATGTCTAATAGAGACAATGATTTCAGTGGAATAGCATCATATATTCAAGTTTCATATTGTTAGAGGCATGAGTTTCCCCTTCAGGTATGAATATATTTCCTACACATTTCCCCGCTGATGGTGGTGCAATGGATGGAGTATGAGACCTAGAGTCAGGTGGGTCTGCATTCAGATCACTAGCTATATGACCCTGACTTAATACTATTTGTCTGTTTCCTTACCTATAAAATGAGATGGAAAAAGGAATGCATACTATTCCAATATTTTTGCCAAGAAAACCCCAAAAAGAGGTCAGGAAGAAGCAGACATGACTGAAAATGACTAAACAACAACAATATTTTTGGAAGTGTGACCCAAGCTTATGGGAGAACTTTTCTATGCTACTTTTAATAATAGACTATTATATGAAGTGCCTTTGCTATGATGTTGCAAACTAATTATATCCTCTGGCATACAATTCAAATTAAACATGTAGTTGGGAGAGGGATGGGAGTATATTAAGCTATGGTTGTATATGGATATGGATCCACCAAGTACCCCTAAAAAACAAAAAACCAAAGATTCCTAGAGGAATACTGCAATTACCCATTATCTTTTTACTGGAGTTATTCTTTCTGACTTTTTTTAAAGTTTTTTTGCAAGGCAAATGGGGTTAAGTGGCTTGCCCAAGGCCACACAGCTAGGTAATTATTAAATGTCTGAGACCGGATTTGAACCCAGGTACTCCTGACTCCAGGGCTGGTGCTTTATCCTATTCTTTCTGATTTCACAAATAATATATCCTTTGGAAAAATCTACCATTCTCGTCTGTTATGGACTCATTCACTTAAAGTTATTAAGGATTTGTTTGTCCCTGACTTTGATTCTGTTACACTGAATTTTAAGGATTGTAGCTTGGGACGTGACACATTAAAGGAAGACTAGCTATTTGATATTTCTTCAAAGTAAGGTGAAAATTGTAGACCTTTAGGATGCCTTGCTTATAATAATTTACTGTGATTCTTTATATAATCGTGGTGGATATTTTATGCTAAATTCTGGTAGAAGCTAAAGACCTGCATTTTGAATTTTCTTCATAAACACACATACCTACACACACACACACACACACACACACACACACACACACACGCACGCGAACAAAATCCCTGCTTTCAGCATTACTTAGAAAAAGCAGCACCGATGGAAAATGAGATGGGTTCAGAAGTGACTAGGAAGAGGAGAATATATTGTTTTATTTAGGAAATTGTCCACAATCTTCAATTATTCTAAACTTCCTGATAGAAAAAGATATTTTAACTGTTATTTTTCTGTTGATATTTTCTAGCTATGAATTACAGAACACTGAATTCTCTAAAGAATCAAATTTATGAATGATATAATAGTTATTGGATACTCAGGGGGTAAAGAATAGGAAAAAGGAAATGGAAAGGACAATCATATATTTTCTGCTAAATGCCAATCACAATACAAATATTATCTCATTTAATTCTCATAAAAAACCTTTTGAGGTAGCTACTAACATTTAACAGTTAATGAAACTGAGGCAAACTTTCCTATTTTCACACAGCTAGTAAGTATCTTAAGCTGTTCTATGGTTGTCCTTAGTCCAAGAACAATGCTTTGCCCTTCATATCACTTATCTGCACTAGAAACATACCTGACTGGTGGAACAATCTGCAGTGTGTTTCTGATGATATGTGTATATAAGAAATGATACAAAAATAGTGATATTCAAAAGCAGATAAAATTTAATCATTCAATTTTTACTCATTATTTTAGCATCTCAGACATAATTTCCAAATTTCCTGATTGCCAGTAAATTGCTTACTTCAAAAGGAAATATATATATATATATATATATATATATACATATATATATATATATTCAGATCTATGTACATGTAGAGATATTTGCATTTACCCTCCAAAACACCCTAACTGCTTTTGTACTCCTTGTCTTAGTGCAAAAGCATACCCTCTCCTAAAAATAATACCATGAAAACTTGGAGAGATAAACAATATGTATTTGTGGTGTGGAGTCATTACTAAGAGTCTCCATATTTTGACTTAGAAGAGATTTTTGCAGAGAAGCAGGAGTCACTTGAGGAAGCTGAGAGGTTATATAGGACTGACAAAAGTTGAGGAAAGATCATTTTCTGGGATTCCATTCTGGACTATCAAAACATGGGACTGACAGCTATTACTCACCTGACTGGTACTAGTGGGGACAATATAGAATGAGAGACTAACAAAGGTGGTATCCAGATGTAAGTGAGGCAAAGAGAATATGAAGTAAGGAATTAAGAGCAGAGTGTAAAGATGTGGGGTCTGTGAGGTGTACAAACCTAGTGTAAAGCAATTTTCTTTCCCTCTGTGTTCCAGAGATGCTTTCCATTTTACCTATCCATCATTCCCCATTTTCCCTCCCTACCAAATTGGAAAAGGAGTGGGACCAGGAGGGGAAAAGCTATCTATCCACTCTCAACTGTAGACAAAGAAGCTGGAATTTGTAAAGTCTATTCTTTTAACATTCTTATTTACATGATTTTTTGAAGCTCCTAATAAAAAATAATTCTGATGTCATCTAACATAAGTATGTCTAACTATCAATGCACAGAATGAGAGAAGAAATTCAATAGAATACAGTTTTTTTCCCCAGTGTAGTTTGGAAGGGCTGAGAGATCTCTTTAGCCATTAATACTGACAATAATACTTATTTTTCCACAGTGCATGTATGAATGTATGAATACAATATGTATTTGCACAAGACTGTGTGTGTGTGTTTGTGTGCATGTGTGTGTGTGTGTGTGTGTGTGTGTGTGTGTGTGATATTAGATCACATTATGGACCTTTCTCTTTGAACCCAGAGAGAGATGGAAAGATTGAGAAGAAAAGTAGCCAGAAAGTGTGATGTGGGAGCTATGTTCAGTTTTTCTCTTGGTACTCTGACCCTGACGCAGCTGAGACTGTCTAAATCTTTGTCTAATACTGAGGATCTCTGGTATACTTCACACCAGAAGATTCCTGTTTCACCAGGTTCCACATTACTCTATGTACTGTTTCACAATGAGATTCACAATGAGTTTTGCTTTATATATAATTTTATAATATTTCTAAGATTCTTTCTATAGGTATTTGAATAATTAAATGTACATACCCATATACTTTAAACTTAATTTGAATCCTCTGGGTATGAAAATTAGATTTTTGGGGAGGAAAAAGCAAAGTGGAATTGTATGCTTATTTTGTTTTTAAAATTAAATGTTTTACTATTAATTCAAACCACTGTGTTACATCAAATTTAAGATAATTTTTATTTTCAATATGGGGTTATAATTAAAAAAAATTTATAATTTTTTAAAAAAATCATATGGATTCCCACATTTTGAAAAATACATTTGCATGGTGATGCTTCAGGCAGAAGTTTCTCAAATTTTTTCCCCCGACTCTTTCTTTTAGAAGCACATTTGTTAAGAATCTCAGAAATGCTCCATTCAGGAATAAAACGTATGTTTTCATTTGCTCTCAAAACCACTTAATAAGCAAAAGTGGCATTTAGAGAATTGCTAATACATTAACTAATAGAACCTGTAAAAACAAAGAACATTTTGTGCTATGACAGTCTCATTCTCTTCCTGATGTTGATTGTGTGCTGTGTGTTCCTTATGTTTAAAAACCCAGCAAATGCACTTCCAGACACTGATGATCTCTACCCCGAAGGCTTAAAGGTCAAACTCAAGACATTATTAAGCAAAATACTTTGTTGATAGTAACCTTCTTCCTGCAGCCTGAGATTTCAATTATTTTTCTTATTGTTTCTCTCATTTCTACATCACCAACAAGTTCCTTCTTGTTGTGACAATGAGAAGAGGGATAGAGCTATAGAATGGAACAAAGATTTCAATGATATAGGAATGACACAATGAGGAAATTCTTCATAAGATGTCATTCAATACCTTTACAGCAATTTATTAAGAGTGCCCTGGATCACTGAGAGATTAAACTCCTTGGTAGCATTTGAACCCAGGTCCGCCTAACTCTGAGACTTGGCTCCTTATGTCATACTGACTGTAAGACACAGAATGCCATTTCTCTTATTGCCTCCCCCACCTTTTAGGGGATGAAATCTTTAAGACAAGTCAAGAAATTATTTACTTTGCTTTGGGCAGACAAAGAGTTCTGGTAGATATTTGGAAAATTGAAACATGCCATTTTTACTATTCCATGACCATGTGCAAGGTGTGTGATCAATATCTTGTTCACTTCATCTGTTTCTTCTTTCTGACTGGGTTGTCTATGCTGCTCTGTTAGTAATGCCTGTTTTTGTCTTCACTGAATTTCCCCAAATGCTCTTTACCATGCTTTGGACTGATTTGCTTTTTAATATACCATGCTCTTCCTTCTCTTTTTATCTTTTCTGCTTTTACAGTTTTCTTTTGCTTAAGAAAAACCACTATAGAACTACTGTGATGGGAAGATATATTTCATCATCTTTTATCCAGGAAAGTTTTTAGTTGTCTTTTTTTCTGTTATTCAATCAATAAGTCAACTTAGGTTTTCTTCTTTTAGTATTCTTTTTATTTAAATTCAAAGTAATTGTATATGTTGTTTTCTTAGTGCTTACTTTGCTCTGCTCCAGATACCCCCAACCTTCATAGATTCCTCTGGATTATTCATATTCATCATTTTTACTGCAATAATAATCTTCTATTAAATTAATATGCCACAATATTTTTCAGTAATCATTTCCTTTTAAAATCATAGTCTAGAACTTTCCTTTAAAAATCATAGTCTAGAAATCCAAACACCATTCCCAGATACCATCTTTTTAATCTGATGGTTTGTCCCAATTCTGACTACTTTTAATGCCCTCATCTTGGATAGATAGCCAGTGATGAAGGCATAACCTGTCTACCTTAAATCTTCAGTTTCTTGTTTAAAATCTCATTTTCCTTAGCAATACTTTTTGAATTGTTTTCCTGGAAGTATTATCTGTGCCTATTTAAATGAAAAAATATGTAGTCCTTAAAAAATAAGACAAAACTTGGAAGGTTCTCAATCCTTCCTGGACATATATTGCCAAAGACAGCACTTCTTTTTATTTTTACTATGAGACTGAGAAATAGCTGGCTAATACCCTTTATCAGCAAGCCATTAACTAGCACCCCTATTCATCTCATTCTTTTCCTTACTTTTCTGAGGGTACTGGTAGAACTACATCATCATTCCTTGAAACTCAAACTTTACCTGAAGAGGATCTAGCTTTCTTTGGGAAGAGCTTTACATCTTCAGACATTTTCAATGTTTGTCATAGTAGATGCTTGATAAATACTGAGTAATTAGTATATGAAAAAGAAGGGGAAAAATATGGAGAAGATATTTGGTTTAGAGAGCTTTGTTTTGATAACAACATAGAAACATGACTATTTCAACATTTCTTTCACCCTTTTGACAAAACAGTATGAATTGTTATGGTGCATTCTTGATTAAATCACTTCAGTTTTAAAAAAAATTCTCATGATTTACCCTTTTTCCCTTATGAAAACATTTAAAGGATACTATCAGTTAACCTTTCCAATACTCAGTCATGTATTCTCTTTTGATTTTTTTGTAATTCCTTCTAGTTTTTTCTCTCTTCTGATTGACTCTTCTCTCATTCTGATCAACTATTTCCATTCTTGGGTGTTAATATATATGATTATTTATTAAACCATAAAAATGAACATATTGTCAAATATATCTAAGCAAAAGCATAATAAAACAAAAATGTACAGCTTTCACATTATTATTAATTTTGGGGTAATTTAAATAAATATAATTCTTAATGTCAACCACCTGTCATGATTTTCTGCTATTCTGATTTTATCTAACTCAATATTTTGTTGGTTCTGATATATTTAGTAAAATTTAATATTTTAGACTATTTTCTAAAATAACTATTATCTCAAAATGGTATTTTCTGAAAGTTGAAAATCATTTAACTCTTTTAAATTATAAAAAAAATTAAAAATTTTTATTTAAGGCAATGGGGTTTATAGTGACTTGCCCAAGGTCACACAGCTCAGCAAATATTAAGTGTCTGAGACCAGATTTGAACTCAGGTTCTCCTGACTTCAGGGCAGGTGCTCTATCTACCATGTCACCTAGCTGCCCCAAATTATTTAACTCTAAAAATCACATATCATCATCAACAAAAAGCAATTACTTCATGTTTATTTTTACAACAGGTACTATACCATTCATGGTATAGAAAGAAAAGCAAAAATATGACTCATGCTCTTAAAGAGTTCATACTGTAATGGGAGAAAGATGACATTCACCATGTAATAATAACTCACACTTAAATAGGACATTAAAGTTTTCAAAGTGCTTTACTAATATTTTCTCAGGAGGGTATTAGGTCTGTCTGTGTGTGTGTGTGTGTGTGTGTGTGTGTGTATTACAGTTAGATCTGTGCCTAAGGGAAAAAACAGATAATTGAATGGAGGGGGGAATGGGGAAAGATTAGGCAGTATGGTGGCTACTTAATGGAAACAGGGAATCATATAGGAGAGATAGTGTCAAGGTAGAAAGGACAAGACTTGGTAAAGGATCATATATATCAAGTGAATGCAAGTAAGAAGTTGAGGATGAGACTAAGGTTGTAAGTATTCCTACCTGTGAGGATGATGGTATACTCAAAAATCAAAAGAAAGTTTGGAAATATGGGAAGTCTAGGGAAATATGAGTTCTATTTTTGATATCAATTTAACAAAGACTTATGAAATATTTGCTATATGCCCATCATTGTGTTGGGAATACAAAAGGGACAAAAATAGAATACAATTTAAGGAAGTAATACAATGAAAACCAAAAAAATACAAACAATATATATGATAAATTTATAATAATTGATAAATTGATGATAATCTTGGAAGGAGGGGAGGCATCAACATTAAGCGGAACCAGAGAAGACTTGCAGAATCTGTGATTTTAAATGATATTTGAAGGAAATCAGAGTTTCCATTATACAAATATAAGGAAGTAGAACATCCTAGGAATGGGGGGAAAACTGAAAATTCACAGTCAGGAGATGGGAGTTTCTTATAAGGAACAGCAGGAGACCAGTGTTACTATATTTTAAAATTTATAGAGAGAAATAGAATATATGAAGACTAGAAGAGTCAGGTTATGAAGATACTTAAAAGTCAAACACAAATCAAATATTGAGTTTGAATTGTGTACAGATCATTCAATTCAAAATATCAAATAGACACCTGATGATGTGAAACTAGAGGTAAGCTTTGGATAAACAGATCTGAAAATTTGCATAATGATGGTAATTCATTCCATGGAAGCTGATGATACCACCATGTAAGAGAGAGTAGAAGATAGATGAAGAGGACCAAGGATAGACATTTGGAGAATACTAATTTTTTATGGGTATGATGTGAATGAGAATAAAAGACTAAGGAGTGGTAGAACAGGCAGGAGGAAAAACAGGAGAGAACACTGCCATAAAAATCTAGACATGATATCTTTCTCACAGGAAGTTATAAAGAACAAGTGAAATAGTATATGGAAACCTTAAAGTGCTGGGTAAATGTCAGGTATTTTTATTTTATGAGCCCCGTATAACCTCTTCCCCATGGAACCCTAAATAGGTATGGGGGGGTGAGATTGGGGGTTGCAGGCAAACAAACCAAAAAAATGACTGAAATCAGTGAAAAAGTGACAGATTGTGGTTGTGTACAAATGGATCTATCATACCATTTGCTTCTTAGTCACTGTCACTGTCCATAACAATCAAGATTTCCAAGGCATATTATTTTCTATTTTCGTAATTTTTTCAAATTAGATAACCAAAGGAAAAAAAGGAAATACTAGCAACAAATAAGAGGCACTGATAAAATAATAAAGCACATAGGGAACATACAAATACAGAAACTGAACAAAAGGAAAGAAAAAGTTGAAAATATGAAGGTTGTAAAGCAATCTAAACAAAAGAACTTCATTGATGGAGAAATTTAGATGCTTTGGCTCCCTCTGAGGAAGTTATTAAGGTAACATATAGTATGATATTGTGAAAAATACTGACTTTACAGCCACAGAATAGAGTTTGAATCCTGGATATGCTGCTAATCAATATCTATGGCCAAGTCACCTCACCTTTCTTACTGTTAGTTCTCTTATCTGTAAAATGGGGTATTGGTCACTCTGTGCCTCTAAAGTTTCCTTCCAGCTCTAAATCTATGTCCTCTGATATAATTTTTTAAAATGATAAATGTTAGGGGAAAAGTAAAATACTTTTCTTTCCTCATAGTAAGAGAACTCTTGAAATTCTAACTTCTTGATGTGAATTTCATTTGTTTAACATTTAAAATTCTTAATGTGAAACTCTAATTAGGGAGAGAACAGAATAACTGCTTATGATAGGAAACCTCTGCAAAAGTTCCCTTCTGCTAGTATTCTATAGTATTTCAGATTTCTACTAATACTTTAAAAAGGTAAAGGGTCTACCTCCCCACCTAGTTATAACATTTTATTGTGGGAACATAAAATAAGAAAAATGAAAAACAGATTTTATATAAATTTTACAAAATTATCCAAAAGCAATATATGTATGTATATGAATGCATGTTTGTGAGTGTATATATACTTGCCTACATACACACACACACACACACACACACACACACACACACACACACACACTTATATTTGTCATACCTGTTGCCTCCCAAGCTTGTACTTGAAATGACTTCTGTGCATTCCTTGGAGTTTTGTGTAATTCTAATGTGATACTTATTTGATGTTAAATAACAATACAAAAATATCAAACAAATGAAAACATAAATTTTCTCTTCTTTCTCTCCCTTGAGAAAATACAAGTGTCATTTTTGTCACAACCCCAACTACTGCCTAATAGAATTAAATTTTGAGCAGTTAATTTTTTTTTGGGGGGGTAGGGATGTTTGCAAGACAATGGGGTTAAGTGACTTACCAAAGGTTACACAGCTAGGTAATTATTAAGTGTTTGAGGTTGGATTTGAACTTGGGTCCACCTGACTCCAGGGCCAGTACTCTATCCACTGTGCCACCTAGATGCCAAGTTAATTTTTTTTTAATCTGAAAAGTACCAAGATCAACCAAGTATTTCTAAGCCTACCAGGACAGAAATGAAATACACAGAGACTTTCTACAAAAAGCCTTTTGCTTCCATTCATTATACTTAGAAACATCAAATAATTTAATGATAATTAAAATATTTTTTGGGGAAAAATAATTAAAAAGCTCCTATGGAGTACCTAGAGACTTTGAATATATATGGAGTGATGAGGTGATCACAAAAGTAGGCTATTTGATTATAAGACATGCTTTTTTCTTTAATTTTTTTCACATTATATTTTTGAGTTGTCCATTTTTTAACTCTCTGTGTTCTAATATGTAGCACATATGGAAAATGCATATATTTCATTATGAAGAAATATAAAGAGCTGTCTTTAGTTAAGATGTTACTATTTACAGAGACCACGTGTTTAAAAAATAAATTGCCTGAATAAATTCAATTATCTGGAGCAGCAGAAATCACATGAAAATAATACTATATGAAGAGATTATTTTGACAGCATCATATTTATTTTAATTGTTTCAGTAAGAGTAAGATAAAAGTTGTCAATATATACATCTTTTCTAATTTAAAAGGTCATATCTCTCTCATACTGAACACTGAATATACTTTAACAGCAAGGAAAGTATCATGCTCGCCACTGAAAGTAGAGCAAGATCCTCCTCTCTTACTGATTATCTGTGCCTTTAAGCACATTGTATTAAAATACTTGCATTGAAAATGAGGTTTTGTGTCCACATGAAAATAGAAAAATCTATTTCATTCATTAATAAAGATTATATTATATGATCACTTGGGCTCATTGTAAATCAGAAAATATAGTCATAAACCAAGCACTGTTGAAGATTGGGTAAATGAAAAGTTATATAAATCGTTGCAAAGTAAATTTAGTTATATTTAATATCAACTTTAAAGTAATTCAGAACAAAAAAGAAATATGCAATTATTTAGCAACTACTCTATCCCAAGCATTGTGCTAAAACTAACAATATCAAAAAAAGTCAAAAAAAGAAAATATTGTCTTCAGTTATTAACATGGGACAAAAGTAAAATAAGTTAGTCAATAGGTATTTATTAAGTACTGTGCTCAATGCTAAGGATACAAAAAGACATAATAGACAATCTTTGGACTCAGGAATTAATTTATTTAATATATAACAGCATATAAAATAATATTGGATATTTATATCTTAAATATTATATGTGAATAAAAACTTGAATAAATTCAAATTATGAAATTAGACTGTCACATGGATATTAGATTTGTCATCTGACAAAAACATTGAAAATATTTCTATACTATTTTCAATAGTAATTTTGTACTTTGATGAAATAAATTAACCCTTACACTCTAATTTGATAAGAAGTAGTGGCATATGGAGGAATATGTGGAATACATTAAAAAAATACATTCAGGACATATTTAAATTCAATTAACACATTTTAGCCTCAGTTTCTTTATCTCTAAAATGGGGAGAACAATAACTTCTACATCACAGGGTTGTTGTGAGCAATAATTGAGGTAAAATAAAATAATCTTTGTAAACTTTAAGTATTTCCTAAAGATGATTATCTTTCTTCTTGATACCTTAAATTTCTTGAAGCCATATTTATTAATTTGGTTTATGTTTTTACTATCTTACCAAATAAAAATGCATTTGTTTAAAATAATTTTTCATTGACCATGGAAGTCAATTGTAGCTTTGTGTCTGGAAGCAATAATCAATCTATAGAAAGGATAAGAATTTGACTAAAGAATTTCTTGAGTTTAGGCTAGATTACTTTAAAATGATTAACTAATGAAGTTTTTAATCATTTTTGACTTGGAGATTAGTCTCATAATGTGAAGAGCTATATAGTTAGGAATTCTCTTTTCTCCTACTTAATCAAAATTTTTCTTTTGTTCAATATTATTACTTCTTTACTTATGAATGATTACAAGAAAGAAAAAACTAGCTTTTTTCTTAACATATTTAACCTTGCAACATTTGTAACTAGTAATATTCACTTGACATCTTATTCTTGAATCATATTGTTTCCTATGTTCTGAATGCTTAAAAGGCTCCTATTAATTTTTATACTAGTATCCAATACTAAAGAAATTAAGTATATTGCAATTACTTCTGTTCTTGTTTCTCATGAGATTTCTAGATTTTAAATCTATCTTAAGGCATCTATGAGAAAGCAAATTCATATATAATATGCTACACAAATTCATATCTAAGCCTACCTTAGTCTTATTGTGTTTAGAAAGATCAAATAATTCTATTTTAAAGAATAATTTTTATCGAATTTTCTAGTTCTTATTTTACTTACTTATGTATAACTTCTCTATCCTAGATAAAACTATTCAAATCTCCAGTTTTTTAACATAGAAAGATAATTATCAGAATTAATTTTCATCACTAATTTCTTAATTGTCTGCTATTATACAATACCAAATGATGAAATTTAAGAATTGCAAGAAAAATAGAAAGATCGTAGTATATGAAGCAAAGTAAAATAAGTATATGCAAGAAAAAATTTTAATGATTATAATGCACATTTTAAAAAAAATCATTAAGAAAGTGTCAAAGTTGGAATAATTGAAGAAACCAGTGATTGTGTCAGAAAACAGATAATGAAACGTACCTATGCTCTTCCAGAAGATAGCTGGAAAACTAGTAGGACATAGTATTGTGTGTATTGTCTGATTTGATCAGATATTTTTTCTTATTTATGTTCAGTTTTTTAATACATTAATATCAGATGGCTGATATAGCAGATCTTTTTATTTGTGTAGGCCTATTGACTTGTTGATTCATTTACCACATATTCATTTATACTATTAAGTAATTATTGCTCACCTACAATTTGCATTATATTATCTTAGACTTTGTGGGGAATACAAATCACTTGTTACAAAACCCAAAGGTATTTTCTTAGTTTTTCATTCAAGGTCATTTAGCTGGGCCCTGATTAGAGTTCCATGACTGGAGTTTGGGACACTGAGTTAAAAACTTGCCTAATATACTTAATAATTATTTGCTTCTGGGCAAATCAATTAACCTATCTTAGTCTCAGTTTCTTCACCTTTAAAATGGGAAGAATACTAATCTACATCACAGGGCTGTGAGGAATAATTGAGGTAAATATAATGCTCTTTGCACATTTAAAGTGCAATATAAATTCTGCTATTGTGTCATTAGCATAATTTGATGTAGGTTATAATTAAGAAAGTTCTTTTGTTGTCTTGATAGACACTGGTTCTCTTCCTGTCTATTTAATAGATATTTTTCTATATCTTCATTGAATCTTCTTAAGAATCTTTTAAAAACTAAATATAGTCAATTCTCAAACATCTATTTATGTTCTATTTTCATTATCATCTCTGTGCCCATGACTTAGTTTGACCCTCTGCTTCTTTATGCTTGTTCTATCAGTTCCTCAAACTTAATCAATAAAAATTATAAATAGTAATCTCTCCATGAACTATTCCTCATGTCTTCTCTTCCTCAGTCATAGCAAAGATAGTCACCATTCTTTATAAGACATGATATAAACCTCAGAGTTATCTTGACTATTTCCTCGTCTTCAAGCTATAAATTCTATTAGTTGCCAAATCTATACTACTTCTTTTACCATTTTTCTCTCATCTCTTCAATTTTTGACTGATAGAATGGTGATTAGGTCCTTATTATCTTAATCCTGTATTAGACTCTAGTTTCTTTTGCCTTCTCTCCATATATCATCACTCACCATGTTAATTTAATAATGATGTTCAGTTATTTTCAGTCATTTCTGATGCTTCATGACCAAATGTATCAATTTCTTGGCAAGGATATTGGAGTGACTTGCCATTTCCTTCTCCAGCTCATTTTAAAGATGAGTAAACCTAAGACAAACAGGGTTAATTGACTTGCCCCAAGGCACACAGCAAGTAAGTGTCTGAGGATGGATTTGAATTCAGGTCTTCCTGACTCCAGATCTAGCACACTATCTTCTATACCACCTAGCTGCCCAACTTATTAAAATATTTAAGGGCATCTAGTTGGTGAAGAGGATAGAGAGCTGTACTTTGAATTAGGAAAACCTGAATGCAAATCACATCTCACTTAACTAGCTGTGTGACCTTGGACAAGTCACTTAACTTCTATTTGTCTCAGTTTAAGGGGCATTGTACCTACTTCCCAGGGTTATTGTGATGATCAATTGAGATACCTATAAAGCACTTAGTACATAGTAAATTCTATATAAATACTAATGTTATTAATAATGATACTACTATAACTATTATTTTTACTGATTTATTAAGAATCTTTGGTGGTTTCTCATTAACCATTATTAATGTGCAATCTCTTCAGATTCATACCCAGCATTCCACAATCTGGTCTCCACTTCTGTTTTAAATCATGTCTTGTATTGATTGTATTCATGAAAAAGCTTTATTCAAAAGAAACTGATTTATTCCCAGTTCACTTTAGCAAATATTAATTAAAACCTAATACATACAATGGATTTGTAGTTGTTTGGAAAGATAGGTCTCTTTCAGACAAAGCTCCTGTCTTCTTCATGCCTAGTCTAGTGGAAGGCAAGAATTGATAAATTCATAATTAACCATAATCCAAAAGTCATACATTTTAAATACATAAAGTAAATGTAAATAAAATGCAGTTCAATATAATAGGAAGAAAAGAATAGGCAGCTTGGTGACAGAGTAGGAAGACCTAAATATAAATCCTGCTTTAGACATATACTAGCTTTATAATTTCTTCATCTGTAAAATGGAGATAACAATGGTACCTACCTCCCAGGATTGTTGTGAGAATAAAGTGAGGTGATATTTGTAAAGTACTTCACAAACTTTAAAGCATTATAAAAATGCTAGCTACCACCACCACCACCACTACCACCACCACCACCACCACCACCACCACTTGTAATCAGAATACACACACACACACACACACACACATATATATATATATATATATATATATATATATGTATATAATTCCTATTATCCTTTGAATAATGATTATCTTTGCCCACATTTGCTCATTATTTCCTTAGCTTAAAATGCTGACTTTTTCTCTTCATCTCCCTCTTGTCTCTTTCCTACCTCATCCTCCACTAATGGTCAGCTTAATTTTCATCTCTTTAATGAAGTTGTCCCTGATTACCCCAGGTAGATATGTGTTCATAGTTCTAGGGTAATAGATTAGATATAGGTATAGGGGAAAGAACAAATATAAATGATTCAAAGTTTTGAGTATGGATAACTAAATTTTTTCTAGGAAAAAATTGAACGATTAAAACTTAGTAAATTGTTCACTATTTGACTAGGAGGTTAGACAGAAAAGTTCTCCATGTACAAAATGTTCTTTGAATGATTGTAATAACAAACTGAAAACAAATACACAAAGAAATTATAAATAATTTATGTAGCATAAATATAATGGCATATTATTGTATCATAAATAATACTTATGATAGAGTAATGTTTTAAGATATACATAAAGCAAATACAAAGAAAGCAGTGCAAAAATAATAAACGTAAATGTAAATGAAGTCAACCAAAAGAGGCAACAAAACTCTGTTCAAATACAGCTCTGACAATATTTATATCGTAATCAAAATGAATTGGCTCACCCTTTCTATAAGATAAGCCCCAGTCCTTGGAATAGCAGCACCTCCCAGACAACTGATCCTGCTTCCAATATAGTCCTCATAGCCAGCATCTGAGGAACTGTGTAGAAGAGGCCAGTTGCCAACTATCTGTCATTATTGGAGCAGATATGTAGCACAGTTGAAGTAGAGGGACATCCTGAAAGAAGGATAATAGGTAGCCGGTTCTAGGCAAGTCAAAACACTATAACAACCTTGACCACCATCTTTATTCAGACTTTGGTAGAGACACCTCAGACCCTGAATCCAAGAATCCTGAGAAAAGCTTTGCTTCCAGTTCAGTGTCCCCAAGCACTGTCTTGAGAAGCAATCCCCTTGAAGATTCAGTTTGGTAGTTACTCCTGTAGGTGTAATAGATACAATGAGTCTAGACCTGGAATAGGGTGTGGGGTACACAAAATATCTTGGTTCCAAATCGTTGGCACCCCAAAATGGTTCAGCATCACAAACTGATAAGAATTTTTATCAGGGAAATGACCTTGAACAAGTAAAAAACTTGCATTTAACAGTGTTTTGCATACAAGCCCTTAATGACTCCAACCCCTCTTTTCTTCCTTCCTTTTTTTCTTCACCTGTTTCTTTTTTGATTTCCTTTCTTCTTTCCTTTTCTTCCTTCATTATTTCCTCTGGTGACTATCCTAATTCTAAAATTTAGATTCCATTCTGTTATATAAGTGAAAAACCATTTTAAGGGATTATACTTTATAAGAGAACTGTTTGAAGAGTTTTTAAGAAGTGTGTCAATTAAAAAGAGCTAACAATAAATTAAAGAACATTAACAAAATTTAATATTTCATTAATACAAATAATGAAGCCGGAAGGGAGATACAGCTTTTGTATATCACAAGGGAAGATTTTCAAATTTTAAGAGCAATTTAGCAGGTAAAAATGTTGTAAACAATTTGGCATCCTACACGGATTTTGAGAGGACATTAAAGCAGTTTCAGATGTATGAACTGTGTAACCATAAAGGGATATTCATTAGAAATACCTGGTCCGAGTTAGAAAATTTTAAGCTAGTGCAGTTTGTCAGTTTTAACCTTGTTAAGAAAAGATTCTTGTTTCCTGTTGTTGGAAATGGTCTCTAATTAAACAGATAAAATGGAGATTTTTATCTTAAAAAATGAAGGAAGACTCTCTGCACTGAGAGAAATAACTGACAATTGAAGTATGTACAGAATGAATTTGCATATGTATATACGCATATTTATGTATGTACACATATTTTTATCTAATGGTAGTTATTAATAGGACGTAGTGAGGGAAGAAAAAGGGAAAATGTTACATGATAACTATTATATATTTAAAAGGAATATCAAATCATACAGAATAGTTTTGCAATTTCTTTTATAATCAACTTTTTTCTATTCTATATTATGGAAATACTTGTTTTATTTCTTAAGTTCAGAATAAAATAAATAAAAAATAAAGTCAAAAGTGTTAGTCATAAGAGCATATATTTAGAGCTAAAATGGAATTTAGAGATTATCTAATCCAAACTCCTAATTTTATCCATAAGAAAATGGAGACCCCCCCCCCAAATAAAGTGGTTAGCTCCAGGTCATACTGATGGCAGACAGGACTTAAACCCAGCTCCTCTGGCTATAAGTCCAATATTGTTACCATGATACCACTATTATTGAGCACATATATCCATGTTTTTTGTCTTCCCTTGATATTAGTAAATTGAGGAACAATTTTTTTCCTCTGTGATTTGTCTTTATCAAGAAATCATTTTGTTGTTATTATTCAATCATATCTGACTGTTTATGACCCCATGGACCAATTGGCCATGGGTTTTTTTTGCAAAGATATTGGAAAAGTTTATCATTTCCTTCTACAGTTTTATCCTTACATGGATTAAGTAACGTGTCCAATTTTATACAGATAGTAAATCTCTAAGGTCACATTTGAACTCTAGTCTTTCTTACTGCCAGCCTAGTACTCTATTCACTGAGCCACCTAGCTGATTCACCCATGATTTAACATATAAATAAGAGGCACTATTTGGAGGAAAACCTTGAAGGTTGAATTTTCTTTGTTGCATCAGTTTTTTGTATGTGTAGGAGATGGGTTCTTTTTTGTTTTGTTTTTTATAATTAACAGATAACAAACTGTTTTGTTTTATGTATCTTAGTCAGGTATGTAACTGGGAATATGTATAGATAATTTTCAATGAAATCCTTCTTCACATAAAATAATGAAAGAATTCAAAGACAGAATGAAATGTCTTACAAACATAAAAATAATATTCATATTAATTCTACTGTGGTTATAAAACTTGGAAAGAAAATGGCTGTTTACTCATATAGATATAAAGGAATACTGTACTATAAGAAATGATAAATATGCAAATTCAGAAAAAATCTATTTAAGAATCTTGAATTGTTCTAGCATTAAGTAAGCAGAATCACAGAAGTAACATTAAAAATCAGAATAACATTAGGAAGGAAAATAAAACTAGAATTTATAGGGAAAGAATGGAGTAGGAGAGTGACATGATTGGACTTGTGTTTTAAGAAATCACTTAGGCATGTATGTGTGGAAATTAGATTAGAAAGGGGGACATTTTGAGAAAGGGAGATCAGCTACAAGATTGTAATATCTCAGATGCTCACCTAGTGGTGAGGGACTGAAGCAGGATAGTAGTAGATGAGAAGAGAGAGAAGAAATCATTTAGATGCAAGAAATATGAAGATAAAGATATCATGATTTGATAATTGATTGGATAAATGGTGAGTGAGAGAGAGCACCACCAAAGATTACAAAGATTGTAAGCCTGAATAACTGAAAGAATGGTCATACTCTTGAGACTTATAGGGAAGTTTGAAAAGAGGGTGGGAGGAAGGAAAATGTAAAGATATCTCCTTATCCATGTCTATCTCTCCCATTTGATTCTAGGTTCCATACAATTTTTTTGG
Organism: Macrotis lagotis; assembly: GCF_037893015.1. Lineage (NCBI taxonomy): Eukaryota > Metazoa > Chordata > Mammalia > Peramelemorphia > Peramelidae > Macrotis > Macrotis lagotis. Next base: position 187,826,960 of record NC_133664.1, on the reverse strand, counting down.
CAAAAAGGAGGAAGAGGGGAGCACTTATTCAACAGCACTTATTCCAAAGATGGCAGAATAAAATCTCTAAGAAACACTTCAAGTGATTCTGTGATACCAACACGGTTCCTTCTTCTCGTTTTTCATCTTAATACAATTTACAAAATGGTGACAAAAAGCTAAGATTATTGAATAGAGGTGGGGCAAGCTTTGCCTCCCTTGATTCAGAATCCTCTTGGTCCCACTATCTTGACATGGCTTTCTGATCAACTAGGAGCATAAAACATCCCACTTACATGGGGGTAGACCTCTCTGAATTGATTGATGTATAAAAATCATACATGTCATCATTCCCTACTCTACTGACAAGATCCATTTCCATATGGAGGCTATCTGCAGAAGTTAAGTACATATCCTGACTACATTAGGACTATATAAATCTTTTCAAGTTGTTAAGTGATTTATGAAGAGCTGATTTTTACAAACATTTAATCTGAATTAATAGGTACAGGTGTTCGCTCCATCCTTTATAGGTGGGTATACTGGCAAGGGGGAGAAATGGGTGGAAATTGCAAAAGCATCTATGTAACTACTGTGTTTAGTTTTAAACTGCTATTTCTATACCATCACAGAGAAGGGGGAATTGTCAAGGGAGAAATGAAGATAGTTGTTTTAGAGATAAGCCATAGAGTTGATTACTATGGTGTTAGTAGAATGAGAGCTATTTTCCAGTGTTGAATAACTGATCATCTGACATTAAGTGTCAGGTCACTTTCCACCTCAAAACCCCAAGGGGTGTGGGCTCTAACCTTTGAGACTGTCCAAATTTTCTCCATAAATACTCCTAATCAGCAAACTTTTTTTTAGGTTTTTTTTTCCCGCAAGGCAATGGGGTTAAGTGGCTTGCCCAAGGCCACACTGCTAGGCAATTATTAAGTGTCTCAGGCCAGATATGAACTGAGGAACTCCTAACTCTAGGGCCAATGCTCTATCCATAGCTGCCCCTCCCAAATATTCCTAATGTAAAATACAGTGGAGTCACATCTTATGTGTACGTGATTGCAGTAAAAAATTCCCTCAAAAACTCCTTATTTTCCATTGTAGTACAATATAGTATCTTTAATCAATTGTGGTTGGAAAGGGACTCAGGCTTCTTTAAAAGAAGGTAGTCCATGTCAGAGTGTTGATGGATCTACAATGGTTTCTATGGGAACAATTAAATATGTCTTAGTCTTCATTACATGAATCTAATTCATATACTGAAGAGGAGAGAGGAAATAATACTTTTGTTTAAAAAACTAGCAAACATGTAAAGCTGTAGCTAGCAGGAAAATAATTAGGGGAAAATATTCTTAAAAAAACTTTGTACATACCACAGAACTATTTTTTCTTCTTGCTCACCATGAGAGGATTGACAGAAAACCATGAATTCTAGGATGGCCAACTAAGGCTGTCCTCATTAATTCTACCAGCTGAAGCAAAAAAGAATATACTGTCTTTGAGTAGGCTCACACTCTGAAAGGCATGGGAAATGAGGGTGCCTTCAGCAATGGTTTTTTTGTCTCATGTACAATAAAGGCATGGACGAAAAAGACTACTTGTCTTTCTATCCTATTTGATTTAGATTCCATTTTAAGATACTTCCAATCAGGATGTGATTATCAGATTAACCATATCACTGTACATGAAGCACATAGCCTCTTTTATCTTTATGTTACTCAAAAAATAGTTAATTAATCTTGAAAGGGTTAAATTTTCTAAATTCTGCTTTTTATTATACCTATATTTTTTTCTCAGCATTTTTTTTCATTGAAACAAAACTCCAAGACTTATGAGGGTGGTTCTCAACCAAGTAATAGGACTTAAAATTGGATTAAATAGCTTGTGCTTTTAAAATAGATCTGGCATTACATAAAGTTTCTGAGAACATATTTAGTAAAACAAAGTACATATGCAATGCTAATAATAACAAACAACATAAGTATAATTGACTGGAATATATAAGACCTAGGTTCAAATTCTAGCTTTGCCTATATACTACATTAATTTGGATAAGCAATTTAATTTTCTGGTCCTTGGTTTCCTTATTTGAAAAGAAGGGGAAACTGAATAAATGATAACTCAGATCCCTTCATAGCTATAAAATATTATTCTAAATCCTACTTTTGGTTCAAAAATAAAGAAATCTTATCAAATAAATAGAAGATGACAAGACAGGTAGGTTATTTAGCAAAAGTAAGAGTGTGTGTTACTTGTGTTCCTATGCTGATATTTATACAAAGCCAAGAAATCTTAACAACTCCCAAGAAATGGTATAAGACCCCTTTGGAGAATTTATTGCTGTACATGGACAAGAATTACACAGGAGTGGTAGGATGGATGGTTAGCAATCTATTATTGGGGAGAGTAACCAAATCCATTAAAAAATTGGATTATTGAAATAATACATTTTATTGCTTTAATTTAAAAATTGTCATTCTATCTATCTGAAACCCATATGATCCAATGGATCTATAATACTGTCGATTTGGATGTTCCTTCAAATGATACAGATTGTAATAAAAATTCTTGTCCAAATTCTCTACATCGGATGAGATTTGAGTGAAAACTTCCTTAGGAAATTATAAATTTTATTTAAAAGATAAAGTATAGGTAAAAGTTCCTGTCTGTGGGGATGGAGGTGGGTGAGGGGCAAAGTAGGATAAAAATTTTTCATAACACCATACCTGTATAAGAAATCTAAGAACCACATTGATGAAGTAGAATGAAAAACATTTCATGTAGACAAGTGGAAATAGAAACTAATATTACTTTTAGAGAATATTACAGACCATTTAGATTAAGAAAGGAAAGAAATGATATGGTTCATCAACAGGCATTATGATCCAGTACAGAAATATTATATATTAGAGATGATGACTTCAACTTTTCAAACATCTGTTAGAGTTCTTTTTTTTGCAAAAAATAGAACTAATAATATCTTGATTTAACTTGATAATTATTTAAAATGAGAGATCTCATTTTAAAGAGTGAATAAAATTTCTACTCTGAATCTGATTCTTAATAACAGAATCATTGCTGGAATAGAAATTTTGGGGACCCTTATGAAAAGTGAACCATTTTGTGGCAGTTAGCAGCATAGTAGACAGAGAGTTCTGGTTCTGAAGCTAGGAAGACCTGAAATTAGCTTCAGAATTTTCAGCCTGTGTAACCTTGAACATTAATTTCAACTAAAATTTTCCTCAATTTTCTCAAATGTAAAATGTGGCTAATAATAATAGTGACCACTCTGGGTTTTGGGATCAAATGAAATATTTTCAAAACAGTATAAATGGTTACATTCTCTCCTTTTCTTTTCTTATTTGTTCATTCCAACATAATAAAATGTGTATAAAAAAGAGAGGAATGTTAAGAGTAGACTGAAATGTACTCTAGTGGCTAGAGAAATTTTAAGAGTTTGGACAAAGGTTATTCAGAATTACAGAACAAATATGGTTAATTGGAATTTAATTCACAAGATTAAATAATGAAAGACCAGATCATCTACCTGTGCTTAAAGAGTTAAAGTCATCTAAGCCTGATGAATTCTATGTTTGCATTCTGAAAAAACATTGTGAATGTCATTGCTGAACTACTTTCATTGGCAGCTAGGAGACCTCTGTTTTTCAAAATTAGTACCAAATACTATTTGTTTTTTTAAATTTTTTTTGCAAGGCAAATGACTTGCCCAAGGCCACACAGCTAGGTAATTATTAAGTATCTGAGGTCAAATTTGAACTCAGGTCCTCCTGACTCCATGGCTAGTGCTACCTAGCCACCCCTAAATACTGTTTTATAATACATTCTAAGGACTGAAGGAACCATGTTCTATTTATTTAACAATTTTCAGTATTTCCCCTGAGATTTGGGACCATTTTTTCTTCCAAATACTTTTTTGTCATTATTCTTATTGTATAATTATTATTTATTGAGACATCCAGGCAGCACAGTACAAAGAGTGGTGGGTCTGGAGTCTAGAAGACCTGAGTTCAAATTATTCCATTAGACATTTATTATCTGTGTCACCCTGGGAAAATCATTTAGCCTCTTTCTGCCTCAGTTTCCCAACTCTTAAATAGTGATTTGATTGCTTTAGCACTAAACTAGTAAACTAATTTAGATACAATTGAAATTTTTATTGGACTGGTACTGACCAACATGAGATAAAAATATTCTCATCAATTATTTGTCTGCTTCTGTTTCCCTTTAAATTTGTTTTGTAGTTACATTTCTTTATATTATTTATGTTACTTGGTAGACTTTTTCTTATGAGTGCATAGATATAGAATTCCTGGTGATGATTTCTTTTACTATCACAGTTCTTTACTTTCTTTTCAAGTATAATCAGAGATGATTGTTTGGGGGCACTAAGAAAATAAGTGAAATCCCTGGGATTCCACAACCATTATGCATCAGAGTAAGAAATTGAACACAGTCTCTCTGTGTACCAGGTAGACTTTCTGATCACTACCCATTTTATGAGTTTTTTTTCTACTATTATAAAAATGCTGACTCTTGTGGACATATTTTTAATCTGATAACTTGTTAAAGTCATTAATCATTTCAATTAGTGGCTTCACTGATTCTCTGGGGTTTTCTAAGTATATATCATCATCTTATATGAAACTAATGATAATTATATCCATTTTTTTGCCAAGATTCATAGCCTTAGTTTAATTCTCTTGTCTTATTCTTATTGCTAACATTTTCAAAAATATGTCATCTAGTAGTTAAGGGGAGTAGAAGCTGCAACCATGTTTGTTCTGGGAAAAGATTCTACTATTTAGCAATACTATGCTTTGAATTTATTCTTTAGAAAATATTAAATAAAGGTTCTTTCATGCCTATACAATTTTGGAATTTTTTAATACTGTAAAGGAATTTTGAAAGATAATGAAGAATATGGAAGGTTTGGTGGACAGATGTCCTGCTATTTTTTTTAAATAAAAGAGAATGGGATTTGCAATCTATAAAACACTGAACTTGACTTAAGTTCTTGCTAATATACTAGAATGTATTATTAAAAACATGGCTAGAGTTTATGTAGGAAAGCATGAACTCTTCAAAGAAAAGCTACTACCTACCTCAAAGAGTTACTATAAAAATTAAATGAAATAGTATTTGTAAAAACCCCTCTTGTTCATCAAGAACAGAACATGTCAGGATAATGCTAATACTTTTTTTTTTTTAACATGATTACTAGACTGGAAGAACCTGAATATACTTTACTCAATGGAACAGTAAATGTGTCTTGGAATAGCTAGTTTAGTAATAACTGTCTAGTTACTAGACTGTCTTGTAATAACAAGTATGTATATGTATATATATGTATATATATACATACACACACACACACACACACACGCACACACATACTTAAGGATCCACACTAACAGGCACAACTGTTCACGTACTCTGAAGAAATACAAAGATTTTTTAATAATAGTTTTTTACATGGAAATGAAGCTCTATAAGGTCTGAAAGGCTATACTCCCACCTTGTTTTACATAAAATTCCTTAATTTACTCAAAACTAATCTTAATGTATTTTTCTAGAAAGCTAAAAACCAATAACCTGTTATAATCTTACCTATATCTTCCTGCATCTCTGACTAAATGCTGCTCATACTGTTGAATCACTAACACTGTAATTAAGAAGAATCTTTCAAGGATAAAGGCTTGAATTCTCAGATATCCACAAAATCAGGGTTTATATGAATGATTATAAATTAGGAATGGTTGGTAATTTTAGCAACACAGTGGCATTATTCTTTCAGCCTCCACTAGTTCTTATAGCCTGGGCCTCCAGATTATATCTACTTCTCTATTTTAGGGACAGAGGGACTGAGGCCACAAGAAACATTTATGCAAAAATTCTAAAATACAGGAACAGAATAGAGGACCTTTTAAAAGTAATAAAAATATATACCTAAAATTCAACATGGGAAAACATGGGAAGTTTTTTCAATAAATTAAGAACTAAAATAAGAATATTCTTTTTCTTTGTTATTTGATAAAAATCAGTGAAACAAGTATAAGTTGGGAAGCTACTATTAATGAAAAATTTTAATTTCTAATATTACTGATAAAGTTCCATGATATTAAGTATTAACATAAAAATTCAAAAATGTGAGTCTTCCTTCCAATAGATATGGACAAAAGACATAAAAAATAGCTCTCAGAACAAGATTTGCAAAAGATTAATAACCATAAGAAAGAATTTTTCAGGTCACTAACAAGAGAAATTAAAAATAAAACAAGGGGTTCATCCCAAATTGGTAAATACCAAATAAAAAGAACATTGAAAGCTGATTTTTCTCTATTTCTACTCCTCAAACCCCAAATAATCAGCAGAGGTTTATCTGGAACAGAAATCTTTTATGTAGGCAGATATAGATTGCCCTGAATCCTGAATTAGTCTTCTACAATATGGAAGATCTGCTGGGCATTACCAAGTCTCCTTAGTCCATAATAGCATATATTTTATAAAGTGTTAATTCTTTTTATCCAAAGACTTATTCTAAAGCCCTTACTTGACCAATTGAGTTAATGGAAATGTTTAAGTCTTAATCATACCTAGTTATTAGCTACTTTAAGAGGAGTGGAATGATAAGGCATTCTCACCCAATCAAGAAAGCAGAGCTAAATGGAGTTGTGGATAATTGACTCAATAGTATCCCCAGACTTAAAGATAGGATGAAGTGTTCTATCTTTCTCTCTTGCTAAATGGTCAGTAGTTTATGCCATATAAAAACCTTTAAAATAAGTAACTGTAAAGTTTGCAAGGAGTTGTACATTCAAATAAACTAATTTATATATTTTCCCTAATAGTGAGTATAGTATTCAGTTGAAAATTAAGATCATATATTAATGCTTGTTTGTGGAGTTATGAACTTATCCAACCCTTATAGAGAGCAATTTGGTACTCGAAGGCTATAACAATGTACATAGCCATTGACCCTACAATGCTACTACTGAGTCTGTATCCTGAAGAGATCACGAAAAATGATAAAAATTCCACATGTACAAAAATATTCATAGCACCTCTTTTTGTAGTGGCAAAGTATTAGAAATTCCATCATCTGGGGAATGCTAAACAAATTGTGATTTTACATATATGTATATATATTTATATGATGGAACACTATTATTCTCTAAGAAATCATGAGGGACAGGATTTCAGAAAAGCTTGGAAAACATGCATGAATTGATGCTGAGTGAAATGAATAGAACCAGAGGAACATTATACAAATTAACAACAACATGGGGTTATGATCAACCATGATGGACTTGCTCATTTCAGCAGTACAGTATTCAAAGACAATTTTTTTGGGGGCAAGGCAATGGGATTAAATGACTTGCCCAGGTCACACAGCTGGGTAATTATTAAGTGTCTGGGGTTGGTGCTCTATGTACTGCACCACCTAGCTGCCCCCTCAAAAACAATTTTAAAAGACTTATGGTGGAAAATATCATCCATAGCAAGAGCAGCAACTATGGAGTTTGAATGAAGACCAAAGCTTATTATCTTCAATTTTTAAAATTTTTCTAAAGTATTATCTCTTTGTTTTCATTCTTCCATTTGAATCAGATTCTTCTCTTACAAACATGTTCAATATCAATATATGTTTAGTATGATTATAAATATAGAGCTTATATTATATTGCTTCCTGTCAGGGGGAGGAGGGAGAGAGGGGAGAAAAGTTGTAAATCTCAAAACTTTGTTAAAAAATGATTGGTAAAAACTACCACTTTTTGTAGTTGGAAAAACAAACAAAATATTTTTAACATTAAGGTCATAGTTAATAAGAAAGCATGGAATAGGCTACTAAAATATTTCAAAAATTACATAACTTTGGGTGGCTAGGTGGTGCAGTGGATAAAGCACTGGCCCTGGAGTCAGGAGTAATTGGGTTCAAATCCGGTCTCAGACATTTAATAATTACCTAGCTGTGTGGCCTTGGGCAAGCCACTTAACCCCATTGCCTTGCAAAAACCTAAAAAATTAAAATGATATAACTTGTAAATAAAAATAAAATTCCACTAATTTCATAAATGCAATATGAACATTGCACTAGTTTCATAAATGTAATAAGAATGTTTAAAATAAATTCAAAATCCAGAATGAAAAAATGTGAGGTGAAGTTGGTTAGAGGTGAGGTAGAAAATACAAGGATTGAAACAAAAATATAACAAAACTACCAGATTGGTTATTAAATGGATTTTTATAGCAGCCTTGAAAAATACTTCATTTTACTTGATTATAACACATTCCTTTCACATATATTTTCCTTATTTACTTATTTCATTAAGTAGTTATAATGTCAAAATATTTAATCTATTCATTTCATTTTATCAATTTTATTGTCCTTGTCAAATTGCTTAAAACCTAGCAATTTTCTTAAACTTATCTTCCTGATAGTTTAAGGATAATTAGTTCACTTTATAATAAACCTAGCAATAAGTCTCTCCAAACTTCCAGATAAATGGTGATTACTAATAAATGATTAGATAGCTAGATACAGATAGAAATGATAGAATGCTTGTTGTTATTGCATATATGTGTATGTATTATCTGTATGCATGCTCTTGATTTCTACCCATAAAATATAAAGTACACTCCTGAATATACATACACACATACATACAAGTATGCATGCATACACACAGTCATATGTCTCTGTCTGTGTCTACTTATCTTTGTGTTTGTGTCTGTATAATTGTTTCTAGGGTTTTGTGAGGTCCTTTATTTTTTCTATAAAAATTTTTCAATTGAATGTGCTAGAAGTTATCACATCATAAACCAAAAATCCCTCCAACTATGAATTTAATATCGTTTGTTTTAATGTGAGTGAAGTGATGATTTCAACCAAAATGAATATAACAGAGCATATCTTGCCTACACATTCACAATTAGTCCTACCAACCATAAACTACAGTTAAAATGACTATCCATGTCCTTTTTACAGTATCCAACCTGATCATACTATCATATAGATTGACCATCACTAATCAATTGGACTGAAAGTTAAATATTTTGCAACAGAGCATGTTGAAATTGCTGACCTAATTGTGCATTTAAGCTTGTTGCCATGTGCAAATAAGATGTGTTTTCCTGTTTGGCATTGCATGAAATATGTTGAACAAATGAAAAATTCATTCACTTTAAATGCTAGATAAGTTCTTTTCTCATTTAAATGCTAGAAGGCATTTTTTTTTTCACCAGAACTTAGATTGGACTCTACTGTTTGTAATTTTTTCCTCAGAGAATTATATTTGATTCCTGTGTCAAGTTTTCTATATCATCAATGTGGACATCAAACTAGAGGAGAAAAAAATTGCACAAGAATATTAGTCATAATTATAAAATACTAGGTTACAATTCAACTAGACAGAAATCCCAGTCTCACTAGAACATGATCTGCCATTTCTCTGAATATAGTTTTGCACCCATTCTTTTTTTTTTTTTTTAGGTTTTTACAAGGCAAACGGGGTTAAGTGGCTTGCCCAAGGCCACACAGCTAGGTAATTATTAAGTGTCTGAGACTGGATTTGAACCCAGGTAATCATGACTCCAGGGCCAGTGCTTTAACCACTACACCACTACGCCACTATGCCACCCCTGCACCCATTCTTTTCTCTTTTCTTTTCTTTTCTTTTCTTTTCTTTTCTTTTCTTTTCTTTTCTTTTCTTTTCTTTTCTTTTCTTTTCTTTTCTTTTCTTTCCTTTTCTTTTCTTTTCTTTCCTTTCCTTTTCTTTTCTTTCCTTTTCTTTTCTTTCCTTTTCTTTTCTTTTTTCTTCAAACAACTACTGTTGTTTTTTATTTTTGTTTGTTTTAGATTTTTGCAAGGCAAATGGGGTTAAGTGGCTTGCCCAAGGCCACACAGCTAGGTAATTATTAAGTGTCTTAGACTGGATTTGGACCCAGGTACTCCTCACTCCAAGGTCAGTGCTTTATCCACTACACCACCTAGCCACCCCCCCCCCCCCCCACTACACCACCTAGCCGCCCCCTACTGTTGTTTTTGATCGAGGTATTTCTTTACCTTGCCACCAAGGATTTTTTGTGAGTCTATGTGTAATTAATGGCTACACATGGGAATAACAGTAGTCATGAAAGGCTTCTAGGATTTTATATGATATCTAGCAAATTGACAAAGATTTCAAAAAATGGTAAAATTCAATAGCGGAGGGACTATATTCCTATATTCAAAACTGACTATTGGCTCCTCTATTATAATACAGGAACCTTTTGACTAAGACTCAGAATCTTTCCATTCATTGTAGTTGTACATTCAATACCTAACAGATAGACATTTAATAAGTATTTGTCAGTTGATTGATATAATCATATGTAAGTCTCTCCCATACATAAAAATGTCAGCATCATGCCTTTCAGCTATTATTCTTCATCTCTTGTCTCCATCTCAAACTGTGAAAGAACAGTTTTTTCAATATCTTAACTTTTTTTCACCCTCCTTCAGATCCTCTTCAATCTATCTTTTACTAGAAATTGCCCTCTTCAAAGATTTAGTTTTTGTTTATCTACTGAAATTAATGGTCTTTTCTCAATACTTATCTTTCTTGACATCTCCATAGCATTTAACACTATTGTCCACATTCTCTTCATGAATATACTCTTCTTTCCAGGTTTTTGTGACTCTTATTTTCAGTTTTCCTACCTGCCTAAGAGTTCTTTCTCAACCTCCTTTGCTAGATTTCTAACCAAGTTAGGTCCACTGTTTTTCAGTATCCCAAGGCACTGGATTTGTAAATGCCAAGTCTTACTGAGTCAATCATCCAATTCCACTTAGCCCTGCTATTTTTATTGAGTTAGAAGACTTCCATTGGATCAGATCTGATCCATTGAAATCAGATAAATTATAACTTCACCTCACTTAAAGTAACTATTAATGAATAAGACCTAAACAGAAACTTAGCCATTTGTGTAATAACCACTGTCTAACTCAGTTTCCTCATTTGTAAAAAGAAAGAATAATAATAGCCCAGGGTTGCTGTGAAGATAAAATGAGAATATATTTGGAAATCTTAAAGTATTATATAAAGGCTAGCTATTATAACTACTACTATTGTTGTTGTCATTTATTAGAAATAACAATAAAAATTAATCTGGATTATGTAATTGTTGTCAGATAAAGTTGGTGGATTGTTTTTGCTGAATAACTTTTTTTTAGGTTTTTGCAAGGCAATGGGGGTAAATGGCTTGCCCAAGGCCACACAGCTACCTAATTAAAAAGTGAGGCTGGATTTGAACTCAGCTATTCTTGACTCCAGAGCCAGTACTCTATCTGCTATGCCACCTCACTGCCCCTTGTTGAATAACTTTTAAAAATCTTTGGCAAATTGAAAAGCTCAATTGATAAAGGAGAATGGGATGCATACACTCAGAAATGAATGTGATATAAAAAGCAAAAGCATCAATCAAATTTTTCAAAAGGATGTAATTCAAACTCAGAATTGGGATTCTGTGAATGGGTGTGAAAGTGTAGATTCTATAATTTAGGATTATTTGCTCTCAGAAGAAAAAGGTTGAGGAAGAGAGAATAATAAAAAAATAAAAAGTTAACCTAAAAGCTAATAAAAATCAGTTATATAAATATGAAAGATAAAAAGAAATGAAATGTCATTTTCTTCAATGAAATTGGCTATTTCTATGAACTTGTTCTTTGACTTATTGATTCTTTAGGATTAGATTATTTTATTTCCAATTACCTTTTAATCTACACTTCCAAGGTCTTTTATTAAATGCAATTTATATTACATTCAAAAGGTTTCAAAAGAGTGTTTTAAAAATTCAGCTTTTCTAAATATGGTTGTGAAGGTTTTAGACCCTAATACATGGTTAATTATTTTTTTGCAAAAGTGTCACATGAAGCTCAGTAAAAAGGTATTTTTCTTTCTTTTTCCATTTAGTATTTTCCAAAGGTCTATTATATTTAACTTTTCTAAAATTCTATTCATCTTATTGACTTTTTTCTTATCTATTTTATAGTTAGATGTATCTAGCTCTGATAGAGCAAGTTTGAGGTCCATATGAGGATAGGTTGATTTCCTCTTGTAATTCATTTAATTTTTCCTTTAAGAATTTGATGCATTACCATTTGGCTAGCTTTGATATTATTTCACTGTCTATGATTTCTTTTAGTAATATGCAGTTTACTTGCTTATTGTGCTTTTGCTTTGTAGGAAAGTATAATTTTTATCTTGCCTTTATACTTTAGATGATGTGTAATCCAGTCTATTATTTTTATTCTGTTTCAAGTGAACTTCTTGTAAACAACTATTATTGGATTCTAGTTTTTACTCTTTTGTATTAAGGACATTGGGGCAGCTTTCCTTGACAATTTCTTAAATTATGATGTCTATGCTCTTTTTAAAAAATCTTGACTTTCAGGTAATCCAAGAACTCTTAACCTCTCCTAGGTCTATTTTTATACTATCTACATTTTTAACTTTGTTTTATTGTTTCTTGATGTCTCATCCAACTTCCATTTACCTACTTACAGTTTTTAAGGAATTATTTTCCTTAGTGAGCTTTCAAAACTCTTTTTCCATTTGAACAATTCTGTTTTATAGGGTGATATTTTCTTTAGTATTTTTGTGCCTCTTTTACCAAACTGTTAACTGGTTTTCATAATTATCTTCCTTTGCTTTCATTCCTTTACCTATTTTTTAGTGCTCATATGTTATATTGAAATTTAAAAAAATTCCAGGAGTTCTTCAATGAATCAAATTTGTTTCCAATTCACATTTTTTTTCTTTGAAGTTTTACTTGTAGCTGTTTGGACTTAACTTTATTTTTTCTTGGTTTGTGTCTTGATTTTCCCCATCACCATATAGATTTTTATGATTAGGTTTTTTTTTTCTTGTTGGCTTATTTTTTCCACCTCATTTCTTGATTTAGAACTTTATGCCTCATTCCAGTCATAGGGGAGGAGCAGCACTATCTCAAGTTTCAGGTTTTTTTGCTTTACTATTTTCACAGGTGGTTCTGGGGATTTTAAAGTTTTTGATGATTCCAAAGTGATGTGAGCTAGGGAGAGGTGTGCTGACTTCTCTTCTGTTCTTAACCAAGAAGACCCCTGATTCTTTGGGATTGCAATTTATATGACTCCTCAGGACTTCTGTTCCCTTGAAGTAAGGAGTGAAATTGTCCCTTAGGGCTTCCACATCATCTTGACTGAAAGTACTGTCTTTGAGCTATGAATCAGAAGTCCTTATAGGAAATGGAATAACCAAACAGTATCTATTCCTTCAGTCTGTGCTAACACAGGAGTCCACTATAATCTCTTTTTTGACCACTTTCTGTCTCCAGCTTATGAACTCTCAAAGCTGTTGAGGATTCTGTTATCACTACTTAGTTCAACCAACTGTTTTTTATCCACATAGGCTCTGGGTCAGGCTGCTCTCCCCATGTTACAGACCTCCCTTCCAGACCTCTTATTGTCTTGGTTGGAGAATATCTCACTCTGACTTTTTTTTGCTGACTCTACCACTCCAGAATTTGATTTGAAACACTATCTCAAAGTTGTTTGGAGGAAATGTGAGAGGTAAACTGAGTGTTTTCTTTACCATACCACCTTGACTTTGCTCTTGAATTAATAATAAAACTTTCAGATCAAAGAACCACTCACTCCCTGGTTCATTCCCCTTGATGCTTAGTTTATTCCCCATTAGTAGAATGTAAGGTCTTTGAGATCAGGGATTGAATTTTTTTTTGCTTTTTTGTTGGTGTTTTTTGTATTTGTACATCTAGAACTTAACACAGTTCTTGGCACTCTCCAACATTTTACAGGTGCTTTCTCATTTATTTCTTCATTCTTTAAGATAATTATCAGAAACTACTATGCTTGCCTTTCTATTGGAGCAAATTTGATAATTTAGATGAAATAGTTAAAAACCTATAAAATATCAAGTAACTAAATTACATTAGAAAATTGGTATTCCAAATTATCCATTTTAAAAGACAAATAACCTAAAGTATAAATGAACTCCAAAGAGGAAAAAAAAAAGTTTCATAAAAACAATTTGGCAAAATGATTTCTCGAACTATTATTGAAAACAATTTAATACAGGAATGAACTTTGCTTTATTTTTAAAAATTATTTTGTTTAATTCATTCATAAATTAATTTAAGAGACATTTAAATCACTGGTCTGCAAACCAGGAAGAGAGAAAAAAGATAACCACAGTTCACAAATGAACATTGATATAAATTTTCAGTAAAGTATTATAATAACATCAAAATTATTCATTATTTTCAAACTTGAGATACATTTGTACAATTAGCATGAATTAGCTGATATGTTAAATAGATCAATCATCTTCATTTCTCACCTAGCTTCTCTCCAGGACTTCATTTGCTATAAGAATTCATCATTCTACAAGATGAAATCAACTCCATACATACATATACATATACATATACATATACATATACATATACATATACATATACATATACATATACATATACATATACATATACATATACACATACACACATACATATACATATACATACACGTATACATATACATATACACATACACACATACACATACACACATATACATATACATATACACATACACACATACATATACATATACATACACGTATACATATACATATACACATACACATACATATATATATTATAATGGTTTCATCAGTAAATCCTAGAGGTTTAGGAATAGAACCATTAAGCGGCAAAGTACCAAATAATTTCATGAAATCATCAGCTTTTCTATAAAAATTAAAGAAAATCTCTGTAGGAAATCAGTGAAAGAGAAATTTCAATGAGTACAATTACAACATTGCATATATCTTATAGTTAGCTTATCAAGATATACATTCTATATAAATTAGTTAAAATGCTTTTTATAGACATAAAGGAATGCCCAAGTAATTAGAGAGATGCTCAATGTTCATTGCTGGGTTGTGCCAATATAATAATAATAATAACAACACGATTCAGACTAATGAAGAGAACTAATATTATTCCAATCAATGATATCCTGTAACATCATAATAATCTCTATAAAGCTATAAAAGGTCTTATAATTTAAAAAGCTTAGAGGAAAGTGGAAGAATATAGCTAGAAAAAATACAGATTACAATGGAAAAAACCTTACTATCTATGAAAAAATCTTAAGGGAATAATATATTAGGAAATTGATAAAATATTTAACTAAAAGCCATTTTCCTATAAATAATTATTTAAAGCACTGAAAAAGAAATGGAGGCTATCAAGCAAATGAAAATAATTGCTCCAAATAATTATGAGACATGCAAATAAAATCACCTCTGAGGTACTGATCCATAATCACTGGATCAATTAGTAAAGAAGTCAGATTAGTATCTGAGGACAGCAAAGAAAACAGGGTAGAAGAGGCATACACTCTAATAGCTTTCCTAATCTGACTCTCAAATACACATGTATAATACAAAAGATAAGGATAATTATTTCTTGATTGCCACATTTACTTCCTAACATTGCCTTTCTCAGCTACCATACTCTGCCACTATATTTGCACTGTACACACAGATATACTCAGAAACATACACTCACATATATATGTATACATGTATGGTACAGTATAAACTTCATAGTATTAGGGTTAAACAAAACTATCAGAGACAAGAATATTTCCAGTCTTAGTTTTTATTGTACATTAATAAAGGGTTAAAATGTTGAGACCACAATTATAGTTTAATTCATTCTATAGGTTTGGCATGCCATTTTTGGAAAGTTATCCAAACAAAAATGTAATATTCTACAGAAAAGTGGTTATTAATCAAACAACAAAGACCCAGTTAACATTTATTTGTTCTCACCTTGATGTAAAAAGCCTTTCTTTTTTTAATATAAAAGTGCTACATTCTAACCCAGAAATGCCTTAGGGCATAAAGGGTGCAGAGGGAAGACTAGAGAGCTACAGAAAAAGTCTTAAATACCATTCCTCCTCTAGGCAGCAATTTCCACAGATGAAGAGGTCACCACTGTTTAACAGTGTGCTGCCACGTTAATTTAGTATGACAAGATAAAGCAGTAATCTCTGCTCGAAGAGGCTGTAAACCGCCTGCTATCCAGGGACATGCTCAAGTCGATTTGCACTGTATATCACTTTATACAATTGCCATGACAAAGCCCCCTGAGTTCTCACATGTAAATCTCAATCCTCTCTCTCTCTCTCTCTCTCTCTCTCTCTCTCTCTCTCTCTCTCTCTCTCTCTCTCTCTCTCTCTCTCCCTCCCTCCCTCCCTCCCTTCCTCTTCTCTTTTTCTCTCACTAAGAGCAATAAATTGGGGGTAAAGATTTCACAATATATTCAGAGAATAGAGAGCCTAAACATCCTCAAATTTCTCTCTTACCACCATCATTACATCAGTTTAACAAACTCAAGAAAGGATGTTTAAGAATCCACTTAGTCTAGTTTCAAAAATCTGAGTCCTGTTAAACTGAGGCAGTGATTAAAGAGCAGGAAATTAACTCTTCATGTTTCCAGATTTGTGTTCTAAGAAATGATCATTTTCAAAAAGCTTTTCTTGCCATATTCTGCTTAAAGATTATCCCTAAGAAAGCTGATGTGAGTATCACTACAGGTATAAACATAGTAATAAAATGATAAAGTGTTTTAGGTAATAACTTTTTTGGTGGTATACAGCATTATAAACTCAAAAGTATAAAACTGAATAAAATGTAGTGTTTTTTATCATTTGTGTAGTTCTCTCTGCATGGAGCAAAAACACCATATGTAAAAGGAAAAAATCATGTCTATGTAAAACAAAAATAACTATAGAATCACAGAAGAGAGTATAACAGAACTGTGAAGAGTGCATATAATATAAAATAGAAAGATTATACAGAGAACCATAAGCTTGAACCACCAAAGTGTAGGTAGATGTATATATATGTTTAACTATTCACTCTAACAGTTGCAGTAATACATATTTCAAATGGGTGTTACTTTAAGTTTCAACATATCAAATTTTTGACATGCCATCTCTTGTACCTTAGATATCTACTTTCATTATATCTCTTCACCATTTCACATCTAGTGCATATCATCTCAAGGCAGTCTCTAGGTATAATAGAATGTATTGAAAAAAGACCCAATAGATTAATAGATTATGACTGATTCCAGTGCCTAAGCAGAAAAATATGAACACATATACTTTACAGTATACCAAATATAGTTTTATATCAACTTAGTTTAGATCAAGATTTAAAGGTAGATTTGAATATAGGGAACAGCCAAGTGTGTGTGATGAGAAGATAGTTTTATATATATATATATATATATATATATATATATATATATATATATACGCATATATATACTTAACTATTAAAATTGCAATAAGTTACTAGGATAAAATTGGTTAGAATAGCTTTATATAAGAAACTTTTCAAGGCACTATGCAAAATTTATTTCTTTTTCAAAGAAATCTGAAATTAAATCTATCAAAACAATTTAAAAAACCAAACAAGAACCAACAAAAATAAAACAAAAATATTCGTGAGACATACGTTTGTATGTATGAAATCCTATGTATGAAATCCTTTCAACTACAATTAATTTGAAAGGAACAGCTTTGTATGAGTCAGATACATGACCAGTGAGGTCTTCTTGACTCAAAGTTATTGTTGTTTAGTCATTTGTGATTCTTCATGATCTCAATGGGGTTTTCTTGGCCAACATACTGAAATGGTTTGCTATTCCTTCTCCAGCTCATTTTAAAGATAAGGAAACTGAAGACAATAGGGTTAAGTGACTTGCCCAGAGTAAGACAGCTAGTAAGTGTTTGAGGCTGGATTTGAACTCATTTCTTCTTGATTCCAGCCCTTGTGCTTTATCCCCTGGGCTACCCTACCTGCCCCTTTTTAACCCAGATTTGCCAACCAATTTAACAAGCAGAAAGAGCCATGATAAAAAAAAAATTAGTTTGGTGCTCTAAGGTAGTTAAAATATAATAAAGTTGAAGATTAAAAAAAAAGAATTTCAATATATTTTTGACTTTGTTGTTCTTTTTGCTGTTTTTTTATGGGAATTTGAATCTCTAGATAAACCTGGAATGTATACTTAAACAGATAAATGCTTATATTCTCTTGGTTCCAGTTATATGGACAGCAATAAATTGAAATGGTTAAGATCTAAAGATGTTGGTCCTGATAAAAGTAGCTTACTACCTGACATCTGACCAAAAAGGAAGATTCTTGCTTATATTAAAGTTATATAGCAGTTGCAGGTTCCTCTGTCACCATGAAGGATTTTCTGAGAATCCACTGCTACCTGGGGAAATTAGAAAGCAGAATAGACCACAGAGGCTACACAAGCAACAATATTTACTTTCCTTACCAAAAAAAGTCATGTAATATCTTTTCTTAACCAGAGTCTTAACTTATAGGTAAATTAAAATCCAAAACTCTCTGGGAAAGGAAAGCCTCTTTCATAATGACTTGACTTTTTATCCTGTTAAAAGTGTTTAGAGTATTTGCTTAGTATCTCTATGTTTATTGAAATAATCTTTGAACTTTTGATTTCTCAATGTTTGGGGGGGAATTTTTATAGATATGTACTAATTATAATGATGAGGTCTTAATTTTCCAATTATAATTCCTGAACTTTAGAGAGATAGTAAAGTCCAATGATTTCTAATTACACAATTATCTTCATTCAAAATAATAATGGACACTACAGTGGAAAACAAAGTATCTCACTAAAGAATCACAATAACATAATATTATAGATTTAAGAGATAGAGGAAACAGGAAACTTGAATTCAAATCCATTCTCCTTTACTCAATAGCTGCATGACAATATATAATTCACTTAGAGATAATAATACATCACAGGGTTGTTGTGAGAGAAATACTTCATCAATCTTAATATAATATATATATATATATATATAAATAAAACATAGCTCACATTTATATATACTATAAACTTTGCTCACAACAACTTCTATTAGTTATAAGTCTTATTCCCATTTTAAAGATGAAACAGACTCAGGCATCGAAGGTTTGATTTATTCTTGCTTACAAGTGCAGTAAGAATCTGAGATGGGCTTCAACCACTGACCAGTCAATCTCTACAGTAATTGCCTCCCAGTACATGTACTACCATTTTATATCAGATGCAGCATAATATTTTGGCATTATTTTAATATTATACAGTTTTTCTTGCTGAAAAATATACAAGCTAATTGAATACATCAGAAAAAATTAGTCAGGAAGAGTATATAATTACATCAAATATGTTGAGTAGATATTTCATGAAAAGTACATATAACTTAATGACAAGGTCTGGACCTCAATTTGACTATTCATTCTAAAAGAGATCTTGCCTAGCTTAAGGTCATTTGAAACTATTCTATGAGATATATTCATTTATAGAAATCTAGAACAACTGACATTTTAAAATACCCTCTTTTGCTCCACCCCTGATCCCACTCTGATTACAGGGTTTAAGATGACTGAGTGGCTAAAACTTATTGTGATGGTTCCATGAAAAACAGAAAAACAATCTCATTCATATGCTGAAATGTTCATATAGTCCCTGATGGGGATTAGCACTATATACTAATCCCCATATCCAAACATGCCCTAAATATTCTCCATTAATGCTTACCCTAATCATTCTGCATTTCCAAATGTCTTCTGGGAATCTTCACCCGATTGTCTCTTAACAACTCAAGCTGTATAACAATTGAATTCATCACCTTCCCACTGCCCAAAATAATCCTTTCTCTTAACTTCACTAGTTCTTTTGATGATATATACTAGGTCCCCAGTCCAGAAATGTCAGTTACCTTTTATTTTCTTTATACATCTAAAGTGGAAAAACCCCAGTGGCTTCACATTAGCTATAGCAGTTGTTATCTATCTTGAGATCAAACTTTGGTTTTGGGACCCCTTAACATTCTTGAAAATTATTGAGGGTCTCAAAAACATTATATCTTTCAATATTTACCATATTTGAAATTTAAATTGATACTTTTAAAAATGTATATTTATAAACTCATTCAAATAACAAACCAAATACATGTTAAAATAAATAACATTTTTATGTGAGATTGGCACTGTTACAGATATTTTTATTTAATAGAAGACAGGTGGATACTTATAATTGTTTCTGCATTCAGTCTTTGTGATATGTTATTTTGGTTGAAGTGAATGAAGAAAATCTGGACTCACACAAATATAAAGCTGGTAAAGGGAAGAGTATTTTACTAGCCAAATAATACCTTAATGTTATTATGAAAATAGTTTTGATCTATTTGACCTCCTGAAAGAATCTTTGGGATTTGCCACGTTCCTAGGAGTACAATAAATTGACAACTACTAGTCTAGAGTAGCGAAATTATTTAAATATTCAAGATTCTCCACAGTTTGGGTCCAATCTATACTTTTCCAGTCTGAATTCACCTTCCTCCCCTTTCCATACTATTTTCTAGCTAAAAAGTACTGCTAACCATTTCCTAATTTCTTCTTGCTTCTTGCATACAAAGAATGTTCTTCATCTCTCTAGTTTTGAATTTCAGAACTCAGTATAGGTGACTTTTGTTTTATAAAGTGTTCCTTGATACACTAAATAGAAGGACTCTCTCCCCTCTTAAATTTTATATTCCTTTCTCTTGAACCTTTCCCATGTGTTGATCTAGTGCAACACGGTAAACTTTTAGCATAGTTACTTATACTTAATAAGTTCTTGATAAATGCTTTTTGAATTGAATTGGAAAATTATAATTCAACAGTGAAAATGAATCTTATCCATTATCTAATTCAATAGTGCTCATGAAATCTCTACTATTCTGTCTCTACCTGATTAATATCAAAATATAGCTAGCTAAAAATAGGTTAAGTCTGTGGCTAAGTGGGCATTTCTTTTTTAAAGTTAATAAAAGATTTCAAAACCTTTCCTTAGCCTAGTGATCACATATTGACTTCACAGTAAAATAAAATACTAGGTCTTTTTTCCCCATAGAATGAATATCTAGCCATATCTTCTCCATCATATCTTTATAAAACTGATTTCTTAAACTTAATTATACAGCATTTAGATGTATTGAATTCTGTCATATGAGAATCAACTTAAACTTTTATTCTGTCAAGATCTTTTGGGGATCCTGACTCTGCAATCCAGAATGTTAATAATTTCCTAGCTTTTGATTATACTTAAATTTGATCATGTCATAGATACATAAGTACCCGCTAAGTGTAAAAGAATACTAGGTCAAACACAGATCCTTGTTGCACTTCATTGGAAACCTCCTTTCAAGTTTACATTGAGCTATAAATATCAACTTTTTGAGGTCATTCATTCTAATGATCCCAAATCCAACAAGTTATTCCATTGTTTAATTAATACATGTCAATTTTTTATAAGAATAGCATGAGTTTATCACACATTTAGAATCCAAAAAAAAAATATCTACAACATTCCTATGATCTACTTGGCTTGTAATCTTCTTAAAATAGGGAATAAAATCTAGTATGTTCTGTTTTTAATGAAGACAAGATGATTCTTCTTGATTATTACTTCCTTTCTAGAGATTCATGTAACCTATTTTTTCCTCTCCCCAAATATGCTGCACTTATAGATC
This sequence comes from Macrotis lagotis, assembly GCF_037893015.1. Classification (NCBI taxonomy): domain Eukaryota; kingdom Metazoa; phylum Chordata; class Mammalia; order Peramelemorphia; family Peramelidae; genus Macrotis; species Macrotis lagotis. The sequence continues at coordinate 187,805,308 of NC_133664.1, read as the reverse complement.
TTGTGTGGAAAAAATAAACATTTTTTAGACAGTTTACTAAATATTTTCAAAGTTTTGGAGACCTGCACCTGACCTTGAGATGAATAAGCTTGTGGGAAGGAGAAAAACATGAAGAAACCATTATGGATGACTGAAGGAGAAACCATTACTGTTAGGTGAGGATATCAAAGCAGATTGTCCTTAAGATCTTCCAAAGCTATGACAGACTGATGGAATTGGTATGAGGAGAGCATAGCAGAACCACAAGCAAACTAAAGAACCATAGAGGGAACTCAGATTATATAATAATTCCTTCTTGTCCTTCTCACTGTCAATGTAGGGAAAAGCCATTGCTCCTACAGTCATAAAACTTCCAGTTTTATCCCTTACTCTGCAAAGCCTAGACAAGCTATGGCTGTGTGGGGGGCGGTTTGATTTTTCTCTTTTATTTTCCTTATCTGCACTATCTCTAAATGTATATGAATACTAATGTCCATTAAAAATTATTTATTTTCATTACTCTGTGCTTTGAGGAGGAAAAGGGAAGGGAAGGAGGGAGACAGTGAGAGGGAGAGGAGGTGGAAAAGAGAAGGAGGGAGGGAGAAAGAGAGACAGACAGATGGAGACAAAGAGAGAAAAAGAGAAAGACAGAGAGAGAGAGAGAGAGAGAGAGAGAGAGAGAGAGAGAGAGAGAGAGAGAGAGAGTCAGACACAGTAAAAATTTCCTTTTAAAAGATTTTGCTCACTGGGGGTTGAAACCACACAAAAACAAAGTGGTGCTGTCTCTCACTGACTGGCCTTACAGATATTTGAGTCTCATAGAACAGAGGAATACAACACAGATCTCTTTTCCTTCCTTTTTTGTAAAAAAAAAAGAAAACCAATCCCCTTCCCCCCCAAGACCCACTACAAATAACAAAGTCATATGCTATTGAGAAAACAATACAAACTCCAGTGAGAGACTTAGGATGGCTTCCTATATTCAAAAGCATAACCCCAGAGGGGAAAAGAAGATGAAGTGTCATTTTCTTCTTTCCATTTACATTACTACAATCATTGTGTATATTGCTTTTCTAGATTTACTTTCTTTACTCTGAGCATGTTCATATAAGTCATCCATCCCATGCTTCTCAGAATTCTTCATCTTTCTTATTTCTTATGGTGTAATACTATCCCTCTAAAGTTTTGTGTCACAATCAATGACATCTATTGTTTTCAATTCCTTGTTATCATCAAAAATACTATTGACTGTCCCTCTACTTTCTTCCAAGAGATCAGTACCTCAGACATTTACAGAAAGGTAAATGTTGAGAGACAGCATAATTTTTAGTGTGGCATGTAAGATAGGCTAGGTTGCTTGATTAAGAAGAAAGGGATACTATTTGTATTTCTTGCCACCTGAAGGACAAAAGCCTTATCTGCTGAAATTTTTTACTGAAACTCTCCTGGAATGCTTCCCTGACCTAACTTGACCAGTTGCTTTAGTGACTTCAGAGGTAGAGGAAAATTATGTCTTGAGTTGATATCCTTTTTAACTTCAAAAATTGTATTATTTTAATTCCTCATCAGGAAAATTATTTTTAAGTCTGACTCAGTAGATTAGAACAAGCCCAGAATACCTTTGATGGATGAAATTATCACTAAGGAAAGTCAAAAAATTGTCTGCTGCTGTTCCAATTTTGGCAAAGAGAGAACCCCTGCAGATACCTGGAACACTGAAATCCTCTATCATTACTATACAATGCTTCTCTGTTTGGCTTGTGATCTCTCTTCCACATTCTTCAGCTAATACACTCTCTCTCTCTCTCTCTCTCTCTCTCTCTCTCTCTCTCTCTCTCTCTCTCTCTCTCTCTCCTCTCTCTCCTCTCTCTCTCTCTCTCTCTCTCTCTCTCTCTCTCTCTCTCTCTCTCTCTCTCTCTCTCTCTCTCTCTCTCCCTCCCTCCCTCCCTCCCTCCCTCTCTCTTTTTTGGTCCAGTTAGATTATGATCCTCAATGATCAAATTGTTTCTGTTACTTCCAGCAATCACGTACCTAAATATAGCCCTTAAGCAAGCAAATTTAGAGTTTTGATAGCATTTGTAGTCATTCATCAGGGAAACTGTACTTAGTACCTGGTAATAAGAATACAAAGATTAAAAAAAAAGTTACTAGATAGTTACTAGTTTAGTCTTCAGTGTCTAGCAACTTTGTCTTCAGCCATTATGGGTCAGTACCAGGGTCTTTCTCCTTCCTTCCACATAAGAAAAAAATGAATTTGTCATAAAAAGTTGATTTGAGGATATATTTTATGACACTTGCCTGAGATGATGTTTTTGTTCAGAGTGTAAACATTAATAAAACATTGGAATTAACGATCACCTAATATTTAGTGACTTATTTGTAACCTGTGAAGTGAAGGAACTGAAGATAGATTCACTCTTGGACGGATTGTTTATCTGCTGTCATATATTCCACTATAGATATTATACTTGCATATAAAACATATCATTCAGTAACATAATATCTGAATATTTATCCAGGAAAGCATGTTCCTCAAAAATCTTAGTGTAGTTTTAAACTTTAATGTGCGCTATAATGTACTTTTGAGACATACTGTATATCTGCTTTATATTTTTACATGGGATTAAAATATATTTGCCGTGAATTTTGAGGTTCCTTGCCAGGGAATAGTTTCTGGACCTTTGTAGTTACACTTCCTCTCCATATTGCCTTAACCAACCATTAACCCTCTGAAGACTAACATTTTAAAATCCAGAGATATTTGGCATGTCCAGAGTTAATCCTACATATATTGACTTTTATCTTGGGGTTGTCTAGATTTTTTAGAATACTGACGGAACACCATTGCCGTGAATACTATATTCAAATGCAATGATATAATTATTAACAGTTTCATAGTAGAACAAGCTTTGGTTAAATAAGATTCAAAATTTAGTAAATTATATACCATTGCTTTATTTGAGTTAAGCATAGGGTTTATGGAGCTTGTTGTCCTATGTAAATGGGGCTTTTATGGATTAAAAGAAATTTTTCAGTTGTTATCTCTTACTACAAAAGCCCAAGACTGAGCAGTAGTTTGATAGTACAATGTAATAATTAATAACTAGCATGATTTATAAAATTATATATCATACTATTAGCTTTTAAAGAGCTTTACAGATAATACCATGTGCTAATAATAATAAATGTAAAACTGTTCAAAATATGGCAACATGCTACAATATCATCAGGAAACCAGTGTTCTTTCCCAATTAATATGAAAATCTTAGATACTTTCATCACCTTGGAACTTATGAAAGTAATTATATTTTAAAACATATTGTGTTTAGCATATTATATCTTGAATTCAGTGTGATACTTCCTTTCCTATAGAAATATTCTTTCATAAGAAAGTTTTATTTTGGCTTTCCTAATAGATTTTCAATTCACAAGAAAACTTTTTCTGTATTGACTGGTCTCTTTAAGAAATCTAGAAAGTACTTTGGTATGTCTATATTAATGGGAAAGGAATCATTATTTGAGAATTACTGACAAAAATTACAAAGTAAATTCTACAATTCTTTTAATTATTTTCCAAAGTTTGCTTTTTTCTCAAGTTCTAAAACTAAAAGTTGATATTTGTACTTTAAAATATGTTACTAGAAATAGAACAGATTTACTTTTTTTAGGTGAAAGGAATAGGTAAAACTGTGTCCACTTGTTATAGCAAAGACACAATATAGTGCAAGCACAGCTATTGAAATATCTTAAAATTCAATGGCAAATGTGCAAGTGAATCATATTCCATGTATGTTTAAAAACATACATTCATATTACAGATTGTATTATCTTTTGACTAAGTTTGATCTTTATGACTATCAAACAGGAATATAAGAGATTTGTTACTACCATAATTTTTAATAGTAATACATAGACAATGTCATACAAAATAATATTTAATTGTGCATAAAATTTATAGATTCCCTATCCTCATAATTTTCTTGGCAACTCAATTAATAATCAACCTCTCTTAACTCAAACTTTTAGAGTGATGAAAATTCATGGTAATAAGTTTGGCTAACAGGACATCATATAAAGAAAAAAAATGAAGCCTCTTAGACAATTAAGTATGAGAGTCTAACACATTTCCTCAGAATTTCATCCCTCAAACTTAAATGAGAATAGAAATGCAATAATGTCCAAGTTAGCAAAACTGGAAAATATCAGACTGAAAAGAAACTGATGGGCATCCAGTCAAATTCCTATGTGGGAATTCTCTCTAAAATACTCCTCTAAAATATAACTTCTCTATGACATCCAATTATGTAGAAGGAAAGAAAACATATAAACACAATACACATATATACATATAAATACAATAAAATTAGTTATAGAAAGATTTGTTGAAGGAATATGACTTGTTTAAGAATGTGACTTGAAAAGAGAAATTGTAAGTAACACATGAAAACTGTTTACAAGTATGTGAAAGATATTCTATGGAAAAAGGAAATAGGAACTTCCTGCTCCATTTTAACCAGATCATGAGGGACTGTATGAAAATATTTTGCTGAAATCCATATAAACTATTTCCATATGATTCACTTTTTTGTATGAGTCTTTTTTCCTCTTTATTTCTTTTTTTTAAAGGAGGGATAAGGGAGGATGGTTTTGTGGTAGACCATTCACTACTTTAGCAAACTCCTGGTGCAGTAATGCCATTATTCATTGCAAATCAGAAATTCTTTAAAAACACAATCTTAAAGAGAGAGTTGCCTAGGGCATTGAGAAGTTAAATTGCTTGCCTACAGTCAGACAGCCAATATTTTCTGCAAGTTGGACTTGGTTTCAGGTCAGTCTCCAATATCACATTGTTCCTTTTTAATAGGTAAAAAAATCTAGTTACCCTACTTTAAAAGGACATAAGTAATGGACCTTAGTAAATTCATGCTAGATACTAAAAATTATACTTACTTTTAACAAAAATGACTATCATCTTTATTTTAGAATTTTGCTAAGAATAAATATCAATTAATTGTTAAAATCCATCTTTATCCTGTTTTGAAAATTAGTATAAGATTTGATTAATTCCAGCATTTATAATGCTTTTGCTATTTCCAAAAGTTATCAAAGACTCCTGACTGGTTTCAATGACTATATGTTATTTTGTTTGTTTGTTTTTTAACTTAACCCTTGGTTTTAATTTGTCAGTGGATAGACACTTGAATTCATTTAAATCAGAACAATGTTTTATTACTTATCTCTGATTTTCAATATCTCTTCACCATGCTTATCCTTTTCATTTTTATTTCTTAGTATCCTAGTTAGAGAGTGGGAGCAGACTTGTGAAATCACCTGCCTTTTTTACAAATGAATGCAGTATCCTAGAAAATTTAGGCCTACTTTCACATATTTAGTTAAATGAGAGTAGGGATTTGATGAGGGATTAGACCCTCTGATTCTATATCAAGAACTCTTTTTCACTACCTTAAGTTGCCTCTGAAGAAAAGTAAAATAGAAGTTGAGTAGTTCAGTTTCCTCTCTAGCAGTTGTTGATATTACATAATCTGTATGAAGCAACTAGGATAACCCTTACTTTTTCTTGTTGGTTTGAACATGCTTTTATAAAGTCCTTTTTTTTCCATACCGAAAATGACTAATCTGTAAAAACATGTTTTAACAGAAATGTGTATGTACAATACTAACCTGACTGTTTACTGCTGAGGGAAGGGGGGGATGGGAAAGGAGGGTACAAGAAAATTTTGTAGCTTAAAAATATACATATGCATATGGATGAATGTTGAAAAACTTTCATAACATCATTTGGAAAAAAATATCAATTAAAATTTTTTTTAAAGTTCATTTTTCTGAACCCTTTAAGCTTATCAGGACTTAAGACATTATTCTTAAAGATAAATGAAATCCTTTCTATAATAAAGGCAGAACTCACAATAATTAAAGTTCAAAATGGTAAGGGAATAGTAAGTATAAACCATTTGTTCCAATGTGTAGGTATATGTGTGTACACACACACACACACACACACACACACACACACACACACACACACTAAAGAAGTTAAAGTTGGAAAGGAAAAAGGCACAATCATAGTAGTACTTTTTATAGTATCAAAGATGTGGAGTACAGTAATGTTCATCTATTAGGAAATGACTACATAAACTGAAGCACAAGAATATAATGCAGTATCACTGCATCATAAAAAATGAGGGATATGAAGAATTCAAATAAACATGGAAAAACAGATTCAGAGGGAAAAAAGAATCAAAAAAACATTGTCCAAAAACCAAAACTATCTCTCTGGCTCCACATGGAAAGGCACACTACAAATTCTTCGCACATCACAAACACACTTTTCCCTTTTTTCTATAGGTACTTCACATCAAGATATTTTTTGCTTATCACTTCCAACTGCTAAGAGTATCTTCTCCCAATAACTGATCAGATATATTAATTAATATTATAATTAAATCCATAGTGCCTGTGATTTAGACATTCAAAATAAGATGAACATTTTTCCTCGTGGTCAAAAATTTTCAGACCTCTGAAAACAATCTAAGGTTCCTTTAAGCCAGAGCAATATTAATATTATGTTCAATCTATATAGCTTGATGTAAAGCATTATTTAATAAGGTAGAGATAAATGGAGAAATATAGTAATAATAATAATAAGTAGGATATTACATTCATCATATAGCGATAAAACAACATCATATAAAATTTAATGCAATTACATGTATACGAAGAATTAAACACTGATACACTATCATAAAGGCAGCTAATTTGTGTTGTAGATAGAGTTCCAGACTAGGAGTTAGGTTATATTCAGTCTTAGAGCCTTAGTAATCATGTGACTCTGGGCAGGACACTTACCATAGTTCCCCATGTATAAAATGTACCATTTTTCGAAAAATTTGGGATCTAAAAACTGGGAGCATCTTATATGATGGTTGTAGATATTTTTACTTGCATTTCCTGCTTTTTTCAGGCTTGTTGTCTTTGCATTTATTGTTTTGCAATTTTTACCAGTATATTAGGTTACTTTTTGCCATGTTTTGACCAGAAATGGCTCAGAAAAAATTTTTGTATAGTGCTGAATTCAAGTTCAAAGTGATCCAGTTTGCAAAAGTGAATGGAAATCATGCTGCTGAATGTAAGTTTGGACCTCCTCCAACTGAGGAAAACAATCTAAGACTGACTCTGGGAATAAGAAGCCCTACTGAAAATGGCACAGCAGAAGAAGATCATGAGAGACTAGTCAGCAAAATGACCTGATTTAGAGAGGGAATTGAATACATGGATTGAAGAGCAAAAGACCATTGGAATTCCTGTGTCCACAAAGAAGTTTCAGCAGGAGGCAAGAAGAATTGCTGATGAAAAAGTAAGTTACTGATTTCAAAGGAAGACACAATTAGTGCTTCACGTTCAAAAAATGGAATGGACTAAGCATACACACCAGACTTGCCCAAAAGATGCCTGGAAGCTATGAGCAGAAGGTCCTTGAATTTCATGATGAATAAAACTTGAGTTCAATAACTTTATGTAATACATTTTTTTCAAATTTCAGGCTCCAAAATTAAGGTGTGTCTTTTGAATGAGAGTGTCTTATACATGGGGAACTACAGTAACTCTGTTTGCCTCAGTTTCATCATTTGTAAAATAACTTAGAAAAGGAAATGACAAATCACTCCAGTATCTTTGCTAAGAATGCTTCAAACAGGATAATTAAGAGTTAGACGCAATTGAAATGACTGAACAAAATCAATAAAAATGGTCAGAAATGTGCTGCTACTACTGAAACTTTTTTTGCTTTAATATAAAATCTACAATTCTTTATTTTTTGTATTTGTAGATAAACAGAAAAGTTGTTAATTTGCATTTTATTTTAAAATTGTTACATTACTTTGAAAACTTTATATTATTCATATATGGTCAGTTTATTATGGATTTGTATTAGCATGCATTCTTATTTTTAACTTTATAAATAAAAATGTTTCTTGTATTTACTGAAGTATTCATGAGGCATAAATGAACATATTTTCAAGTATAAAGTCACAGGGTAGTTATTGAGTGAATTTTGAAAAGTTATGTGACCAAATCTATATCTCCTTGATAATTAATTTCTGTAAAATTAATTAAGCTAAGATAGTCATCTCCCCTCAATATCACATTTAAATCAAAGTCACCCCACTTCCTTACTCCTCTTCAGCAGGAACATAAAATTCATAAGCAACCTCACAACATGAACTGAAAAAAAAATTGCCTTCTTGGTTAACCAGTATTAAATATAACATTATGCAAACAATAAGCCTTAAATAATTGTTCTTAACAGATTGTCTCAGCACATTCTCCACATATTCATACAGTAACACTTTAATAGAGACCCCATGAATTAAGAAATTGCCCTTCTTAATATCAGACTCCATGGATTCAAATGGAATTGGAGAAGATGAAATAATATAATACATAACTTCTCAAGCTACTGAAGGACCCCAAATGATTCTTTTTTTTTAAACTTGTCCCTATTCCTGACAACTCTGGGGGAAATTGTCTGAAACAATGCAAGTATAAAGATTGAAAATCTCATTCTCAAATACAAGCCTAGGATTATATCTATGGAAACAGCTTTCATGTGGTATTTTGTGATGACATTTATAATGTAATGTTTGTAACAATGTAATTTCATTGTATGATAAACATCAATTTACCATAAAAAACAAATACAAACTTGTCACCATTTTCACCTTGTTGCAATTCAATTGGCCTTGTTCAGATAAGCATGCCTATCTCTTACAGAAACAACAGTTTATAGATAAACTGTATGAAATCGTGGATGTGTGTGTGGAATTATACTGCCTACTAACATAATTTCATACTGACACATTGTACATATGGCTTCCAAGCTTGCTTTATCTGAATCTTTGCGAATCTATTCTCCATGCTATTAAACTGAGCACATTCCACATCGTTCAAAAGTAATTACACTTTTGTTTAGAGTGTAGGAGACTGCTCTCTCTAAACAATGAAATTCTCATTATTAGAACTGGCACAATAACGGCCCTGGTGTTCACAACACTGTGCATTGTACCATCACAATAACTTATGCTAAGCTTGATGCACAAAGGTACACCAGAAATTTAACTATCTCTTTAAAAGCCTACAATATAAAGTAGCATATTTACTATTCCAAAAGTCAGGCATTAGTCTGACTTTTTAAAAACTGCAATAGTATCTTTATACATTCTATGAATTTTCACATCTCCTAAATAGCAGTTGTTCTTCTGAACAATCACATTCCCCTAAATCAAACATCTAAACTTTAGATTCTAATACCTTAGATTCTAAAGTGTAAATCTGAATATTGAACTTTAAGTAAGCATTATGGTAATTAAGAATTTGAAGATGTAGATAAAATATGGAATTTAAAAGTTGTTTTTGAAAAAATCTGGGAGAGAATAGCTAGCCTGGCATTAAGAAAAGAGTCTGCCTGTCCTGTGAGTTTAATGAATCATTTCAGAGCTTAAGGATAGATACGGTACACCAACTCCCTACTCAGTTATAGACCCTGGGGTTTGTGCTGAGTGATAAACTTCTAGGGACAACATATTTCAAAAAAGGTCTTTTTGATATACAAGTAAAAGTTCCAACAGGAACAGATGTATTGCTTTATAGAAAATAGTATTATAAGAGTATTCTAGTGAATGTTGTGATATATGGAATCTTAGGGTCTATTCCAAAAATCCTTTACCCATTCCAGGAATAGATCAACCATACAGACAACAGTGTAGATAATTTTGATATGCTTTACTATCATACTTATATGCAGAAAGTTCCACTTCTTTAAAATCTCTAACTATTGGAGGAAAAGGTCTGAATCTAAACTCTACACTAAGTGGGATGGGGAAGTTGACTTAGCTTAGGAGGAATCAAAGAAGTCAAAATATAATTAGGCCAAGATAGGACATAATTTTAGTTAAAAAAAGACAGCTGATCATTAAATAACCAAAAATGGTCATATCACATATGTCACTGGAACAATATTCTAGCACCAGCACTATCCTGTAACTACACAGGGACTTAGTGCCAAAATGGTTAGGATACAGCTTCCCAGCTGCCCCCGATGCTGCCACTTCATTCGCCTCCAAACTTACCATGATCCCTGCTGTTGCCTATAAATATCCTTGTCAGTTGGCATTAAGGCATACTTTGGATAGTCATATGCAAGACCAAGCAAATCAACCCTAATCATACCCCAAACAAGAACTGTTGTTGAAGAAGAGCCAAAAAAATCTATGATTGTGTTGTACCAATGAGAAAGGTTGAAAAAGATCAAGTATACTCTTAGTGTTAATTAAATAATAATAAGGAAAATGATGGCATAGGAAAAACAGAGATTCTATTCCAATTTGGAAAAAATAAAAACAAGAAAACAAAAGAGTAAATTTATGTGTTTTCTCAATGGGCAAAACCCGAAAAAAGAAGTACTTTCAAGTTCCTAACCAAGCAATATAAGATTCAAAGAATTCAGTGAGATCATGTTCCAATGTGGACACAGAACTATAATAACTATAGCAATCACCACCACCACCACCACCACCACCACCACCACCACCACCACCACCACTACCACTACCTCCCTCAACACTCTTAAAACAATCTATTAGGTCATACATTCCTTAAAATAGACCTGAAATTTGGCATAACACTTTACACAAAACAAGAGACAAAGTAGTTTGGAAACAGGAAGACAAATACAAATTCTTCTCCTGATATACATTATCAAAATTAGCTTTAAAAAGTCACTTAATTTCTCTTGTTATCATCAGTTAATAACCCATTATCATCAGTTAATAACCCATTTAGGTAAGTAGCTACCTAAAAGGGCTGTTGTTAGTCTCAAATGTGATGGTGTGTAAAACACTTTGCAAATTTCAAAATGATATATGAATGGAAATTCTCATAGTCTCAATCAATGTTTGAATTTTATTTTTCTAAAAAATTACTCTAACTAGGCTGCATAGTCAATAATTCATCATCATGATCTGTGCACAAAATCCATCATGAAGAACATAACAAAATTGATTGAAGGCATTGGAGGCCTAAGATCTAGGTTAAGTTACACTATAAACTTTTCTGCAACAACTTTTAAAGGAAGAGAAATATAGCTAAAATTAACAACTAGAGCAACATTTAAGAAAAAAAAGAAAGTTAAAATTTCACAATATACAAAAAGTACCCCAGAGGGCATTTATTCTAGGCAGATTAAGACACTGAGACCTAGGGTGATTGTAACGAATTTAAGATGAAATTGGTTGATATTTGAATTTGATCTCTTCACTCCAGAGTCAGTGCTCTTTCTATTAAAACATATTGTCTCTTTTGGGGAAACTTGTGGTCTACCAGTCAAGGGTGTTGGTGGTGATCTTACTATATGTATTAATTCTTATCATCTTTTTAGTATTAGGTGATAGAGGAATCTCCTTCCTTCTTGCCTTGGGAAGTGGCAAGCTCTGAGCAATCATCCTAAATTCTTGAACTCTAAGGGTTTCTTTAAGGGAAATTGTTGCATGGTTGCATTATTAACCAATAAACCAAATACACAGACCTTTGTTAAGGAAAAATAAATAAATAAGACATTTGAGGTTGTATCTTAAACATTGTAAAACAAAAATTGGACTAGGTCAGGACATAGAGACTTTTAATCCTGTCTTGCCATGAATTAGATGTGTGACATTTCACATGTCATATTAGCCTCTATTTTTTCACTTGAAAAAAATAAGAGATTTCACTGTAGACATCTTAATATAGTTATACATAAGTACAAATGTATAGTACTTAAGAAACTTAAGTTAGGGATATAAAGATGGAATTTATGAAAAATATTAATTCATCATTTAAAAAAAATTTTAACCATAGAAATGGTAGAATGGTAGTGTCATTTCACAGATGTGTTTGCTCACATTTTTGTATATATATACATATATATATATATACATATATATATATATATATATATATATATATATATATAATAACCATTAGAGAGAAATTTGAACTGAAAGAGCAATGACCCTGGAGGCAGAATACCTGAGTTCAAATTTCTCTCTAACAGTTATGTTCAGCATGACAATGGACAAGTCACAACCACTGTGTGTTAGTTTCCTCATTCAAAAAAGCTGTAGCTTGATGATCCAGGCATATTTAACCCACATTCTATGTACAACTATATGTCCAATCACACTGCAATGAGAATCTGAAATAATAATTCACAGGAACCACTGCAACTTGCAACTTTCCATTATAAATGTCAAATATAATACTTTTAATTTGTTTATATTTTATAGTATAAAGTTTGTCACCTCATCTACATGCTAAGCTTTTTGATGGTAGCATCATATCTAAAAGCATTTTCAAAGTTGGTTATATGGCATATTCTTGCAAGTAAAATGTCTTACAAAAAATTTTGGTTATATCATTAAACATAAGAAAATCTATGAATTATGGAGGTATATATTGTATAATCATAAATGGCTATATATGCATATGTGCATATATATGCATATATATGTATATGACTGTATATATGTATGTGTATTTGTTGATATGTATCTATTTCTTTATCTATTTATAGATAAGTAGATATAAATATAGACAGAGAAGTAAATAGATTATAGTTCTCTGGTAAGCATATTTTCACTTTAGACCTAAACCTGGATTTGAATTCAATAAGACCGCAAAAGACTAAAATAAGAACAGAATTTATAAGAAAGTTCAAACCTATGTTATAGTTAATTAAAGCTCATTACTCCTAAGTGTAATTTTTAAATGATCTTAAGTAAATGTATTTACTATAATATCAACATATGAATGGAAGTCATCATTTTTTTGTAACTTTTCGGAAAGTTAAGTTAGTATTTCATTTTATCATGATGTTATATATGAGTACTAACACTATCCTATTTAGAGTAGAGGGTTGAATGTCAAGCTACTATAGAAGTAGATTGATCCAAGAATGAATTAAGGACAAAAGACCACAAGAAAACCTACCACTGTGTTGTGCTGTGAGGTGGGAGTCCTATGGCCACAACTCTCTTGCGTCAGAAGAGAAACTGGTTGAAATTCCTCAGAGTGAGGCTTGTTGGGAAAACTCACATGCAAGGGAAGGTGAAAGGCTGGGAGCCCGTCACTCTCCTCTTCTTCCACTTTCTGTCTGCTTGTCACCATGGCTACCTCTCCATCTGCTTCCCCATACGGAGAGGCTGGTCGCTTGGAAGACATCCTGGAAGGAACAAAAGAGGAGAAAATAATGAAACCTCCATATAAATCCTTAATGCCGTCATTGTGTGGTTAGGGGCCATTGTAACAGAAATGCCTTTTTGTGCTGGCAGAGAGCAGGAAACCATCCAAATACCACTGCAAAGCATACACAATCAGAAACAATGGCCAAGCAGGTAGCAACAGAACAGTGCTTGTTTGTTGTGAGAATAATACACTAATATAGCACTCTCTTGTATTCTGGCTTCTTAAACAAGAAAATTCACCTAAGAACACTACATAATGAAAGACCATTCCTTTTTAAAGGAAAAAAATTCCCATCTAGTTTTACACTTTGATAGGCCCCATTGAAGACAAAACATCTGTGAAAAAACTGTTGTTCAGAGGAGGAAATAGCATTAATAATTTCTTTTATTTTTAAAAACTAAATACCAAAATTCTTATCTGAAATCTGAGTTATGTTAAAAATTAATTATGAAAAAAAGCAAAAACATTAGTTAGTCATAGGTGATCTCAAGCATTTGATATTTAAATATTCCTTAAAATTTTGGATATCTGAATATTACTAATGCCACAATGCCTCAAATATTTCAAGTGTTTCTGCAATTTTGTCATTTTAGTTGCACTTTCAAGGTCTGAGATTTCCATGAACCTTCTTATTCAGCACTTAGTTCTAATTTCTGAGTTGTAAAAGATATATAATAAGAATAGGAGCATTTAAATTTTTTTTAAAAAGCTAAAAGATTGATTAGATTTATATTCTTAGAGTTTATGTGTTCATTGCTTGAAATTCAGAAATTAAAAAAAGAAAACCAGGCAAAATAATGTTTTCTTTTAATAAACTAAGGTTGATATTGCAGAGAGCTACATAGTTTCTTCTACAAAATAGACTGGAACATTTTCTTCAAACTTTGATCATATTCAGAATATTTTCAGAAATGGAAAAATATGTACAAATATTTAAACAGAAATGTTAAAGCTTCTTAGAATTAAAAATATGGTTAAAAGAAAGTAAGAAAGCACAAGATTGCCATCAAAATATTTAAAATTAATACAATCTTGATAAAAATTAGAAATCCCGAATGCATACATACATGTACACACACACACACACACACACACACACACACAAAGATTAAAGAAACATGTAGTCTTAGAACAAAGGAAAGGATGTAATGAAAGAATTCTTTGCTTCAAAACATTAAAAATGTTTTTAAAATTACTAATTTCTTTTCTTTAATAAATTTTTTTATGATTCCACATTATAACATAAAGATGACTTTTCTGTCATTCTCTTCCTCATCCCTATCTCATATGATGAGGCATCCTTTCTCTTTTTTAAGGCTAACCCCCCTTTACTTGTTTAAGCTCTCCCATCCCTTCGCCAATAGATTATCCTCTCTGTCATGCCCACTCTTTCAATTATTTTCAGTCTCTCCTCTGCTAGTTTATTTCCTACAGCATACAGACATACCCATGTCTCCCCATCCTAAAATAAACCCTCCAAAACTTTACTTGATTTTTCCATCCTGATTAATCATCATTCTCTATCTCTTCTTTGTAGTAAAACCTCTTCAAGAAGACCTTCTTATTATAAGAGGTACTTCCACTTTGTCTCTCTCACCCTTTCTTAACCCCTTCCAATCTGGCTTCCTATCTTAGTATTCCACTAAAATTGCTCTCTCCAAAGTCACTAAAGCTCTCTTAGTTCCTCAAATCCAATGACCTCTCTGCAACCTTTGATCACTCTTGCCTTGATATTCTCTTATCTCTAAGTTTTCTGGATACTATTTTCTCCTGGTTTTCCTCTTAGCTGACTTCTTCATTGTATCTTCCTCCAGATTATGCCCTCTTAACTGAAAATGTTGCTTAGGATTCTATTCTGTAACATTTCCCCCCTCCCTCTGTACTTCATTTGGTGATTTCATCAATTTCTGTAGATTTAGTTACCATCTTGCCATGGATAATTCTCAAATCTGCCTTTCCTATCTTAATTTCTCAAACTCTAATCTCATGTCCTGAAGTACCTTTCAGAAATTTGAAACTAGATGTCTAATAGACATCTTAAACTCAACATTTCCAAAATTCCGTAGTGTAGGGCAACACCATCCTCTCTATCCCTCAAGTTTGCCATCTAAGATCTTTCACTGAATCCTCATTATCTGTCACTCTCCACTCTCATTCCCCAAATCCAAGCTGTTGCCAAGATTGACCGATTTCACCTTTGCCACATTTTTCAAATAAGTACCTTTCTCTCCTTTGAATTTCCACCTCCCTTGTATTATCCCTTGTCACCTCACACCTGCAATAACCTGCTGGTAAATCTGCCTGCTTCATGTCTCTCTGTGCTTCAATCCATCTTCCAATAAGTCACTAAAGTGATTTTCCAAGAGTACAGATCTGATCACATCATTCATAAACTACAGTAGGCTTCCTATTGCCTCAGGATTAAATAATGCTTGGTCCTTCTAAAAGTCCTTCAAACCATAGTTCTCTACTACTTTTATAATCTTCTTATACCTTATTCCCCAATATGTATTCTTTGATTCAGTGTCACTTGGCCTCTTGGCTGTTCCATTACAAGACACTTCATATCTATGCTCTTGACATTCTCTCTGGCTGTCCCCTGATTCCCTCCCTGGCTGTGACTTAGCTCTAACTTTCTGTCTCTTTTTAAATTTCATCTAAAACCCCACCTTCTTCTTAATTTCAGTGCCTTCCGTCTGCTATTTCCTATTAATTTTTTATGTGGCTTACTTTGGGTATACTCACATACACACAAACACTCTTACATGCTGTCTCCTCCATTGGATAGAAAGCTCCTTGAGGATAAGAACTGCCTTTTCCCTCTTTTTGTATCTGTACAGCACTTAGTACAGATTGATTTACTGACCTTGCTTCTCTAAGACCAAGCCAATAGAGCATGAATTTAGGCAAATCTTATGTAATGAGTTTAGATCAAATATGTCTATGTATTTATTGACCAAAACCAAATTCACTAGATTTGTAGAAGCCCTCTACCAGAAGACTGGATTCCAGGAAACAGTGTATTATATGTATTTACTAAAGGAGAGATAGATTGTGATCAGAATTTTTGTGGGAATACTTTACTCAGGGAAATCACAGATACTATAAATCGTAACCTCTAAGATAAAAAAGAAATCAAAAGATACTTTTATCAGTGAGTTTGTAACCTAAAATATAATGCTTTTGAATAAAGAACTTTCAGAACAAAGTATTCTAAAATAAGTTACATTCCAAAAGGCCTTTCTAGTTTAGATATCTAACCCTTACTCTATTACAGTTTAATGATTCTTCCCCAGTTCCTAAGAGAAATTATCTTCTTTCTTTGTAGAGACTCAGTATGACACTCTCCTCTGAGATATCTGTTAATTTTGCCTAAGAATTTCTGAAACATAGAATCCAAGAGATGGAAAGCGAGATCACAGGGTACCTAGTACAGACCTTTTGGAACATTACAAAGAAGTTGTGTGGCCTCTGATAGTAATAGAAAATTTATGACTTTAGAAGGTAATCCATTCCCACTTTTGGATGGTTCTCATGAGAAAATTCGATTTCTTCTATTATTTCTAGAATAAAATACAAACTCCTTAGCTTGGTATTTAAAGACCTCTACCAAGTATTTTGGCCTATGTCTCCAAATATTTCTTTTTTAAATGTTAATGATGCCCTTTGTATTTTATGCCCTAGTCATTTCCTGATATACCCCTCCCTGATAAAAACACTTCCATGTAACAAAGAAAACATTTAAGCAGACCCACTGACACTAAGACCATATCTAACAGCATGTGACAAATCACAGCTACCATTTATATGGGCTTTAAGGTTTACAAAGTATTTTTTACAAATAGTATGTTTTATCCTCACCAAAAAACATAGGAGATAGGTGCTATTATTGAACTCATTTTACAGATGAGGAAATTGAAGCAAGCACAACTTGTTACTTGTCCAAGATCTCATGAATGGTAAATATCTGAGGTCACATTTGAACTCAGGTCTTTATAACTCCAGGTCACACGCTCTATCTACTGCACTATATTACATCTCCTCATTTTACTAACTCTCTTCATCTTTTGTTCTATGAAATCAATGTTACTCCTTATATTTAATCTGAGTTCACTTTTAGGGATGATTTCATTTATATTATTTTAATCATGTATGTCCTAATTTTGCTCTCTTTGGTCTTAGTTCCCAAAAGTCTAGACTTGAACTATAATATCTTGGAATTGAAAAAGGCCTTAATAATTTCATAGGTGAGAAAATTTAAGCTTAGTGCAGACAAATGATTTGTCCAAGGTCATTCAGTTCCCCTAAACCCAAGTTAAGTACTTTGCTCTGCACCATACTATTTAGATGTCTGTTCATCATCATCATCATCATCACCTTAATAATTATCATATTATTATTATTATTATTATTATTATTATTATTATTATTATTTTAACTGTGGTTGTTCTTTTCAAACAGAACCAATGATATCACTGGTGAAGTCTTAACTTCCACTTGCATTGCACTTCAGCGAATAAGAATTGAGTAAAGTTCTCAATCTCACTCTCTTACCTGTGTCATTAAAGTCTAGTGACAGGACAAAAGGCAATAGTATGGGTTACAATGACATCTTCCATGCCTGATCAGTTTCTAAGTGCTCAATAGCTTCAGACACCTTCATGGTCTTTTAAGCAAATTGATTTCATTCACCTGTTCCATCAGGGAACATCTTCCTAACTCTCCAAAAAGGTTTGAGGCCTGTTGGTTGCCTCAACGTGATTTAGCCCATCCTATGAGATAGCTTATTGGGGTGTGTTGCACAGGCTACAGCTTTTTGGAGCCAAAGGTAAGAATTGGAGGAAGGTGGACACCAAAGGTAAATGAACAGTCCTGGTAAATGGTGTATAGGGTGTTTGAGGAGGACTAGTACCTCTGATGTGAAAATATGCCAAATATTAATAATTAACATTTATATAGAGCTTTCTATGTACCAGGCACTAATCTAATCCCTTTTCAATTTTTATCTTATTTTGATCCCCACCCCCAAAATAATAGGTATGACATTTAACATTACAAAAAGACCTGGGTCAAGTCCTGGCTCTAGCATTTACTAATTATGTAACTCTAGCAAGCCATTTTTCTGTCATCCTCAATTTTCTAATCTTTAAAATTGTCACACTTGAATTAGCTACCTTACAATTGTTTTGAGAAAAATACTTTATAAAACTTAAAATAAAACTCAAGTATGAGCTATTATTGTTTCTCAAAATCCCCATCATTGCCTAGATACAGAAAAAATATTCTTTATTCTAAGAATAGAATAGGCATTTTATATAACTAATTTGAACAGTTTTTTTCATTTTTCACACCCAATATAACTAATTAGATAAGAAAAGTCATCAACAAAATAATTTCTAGAAATATGCCTATTTGAAATTTCTAAATCTATCCATATATTCAAAATAATTGATCAAACAAATTCTCCCAGGAGAGTGCTGAGGGAAAAGGTACAATGTCAGGATACATTTGGTATATTTAGTCTACAGTGTCAGAGAAGATTTAAAGTATGAATAGTATAAACTAAAACAGCTTCATCTGAAATAAATTTTTCGTAGTTAATAGGTCCTATCCTGGAAAGAAGGGAAGACTAGAAATACACAACCCAAAATCTCACTACCTGATGACAATGAATTCCTTCCCTTTCTTTCCTTTCCTCATGATGATTTTTGTTTCCCTAATGCCCAAGTTTTCCCACTGATCCAGATGGACAAATTGATCTTAGAGATTTGTGGAATTCTCAGGGTATGTCACAAATTGCCTGAGGGTATCTGTACTACACTAGAGTCTCATCCTGATACTACAGTTATTAATTAAAGTAGAAATCTTCTAAGTGTTTTCCATGTGGATGCAAAATTTTGCTTTCTTACAATAGACCTATAAATAAAAAAGAATATCAGTGTAATTTTTAATGAAACTTTTCTCAGCAAAATCCATTAGCAGCTAGATGGTACCTTGGGTAGTGTTCTGAATATATAATCAAGAAGACTTGTATTCAAATCCATTCTCATATTTACTAACCATGTCACCTTAGGCAAGTCACTTAATTGTCTCACTTTCCTCTTCTCTAAAATGCAGATAGTGGCACATACCTCCCAGGGTCGTTGTGAAGATACAATAAGATATCTGTAAAGTGCTTAAAGAACTATATAAATGCTAGCTATAATTATTAAAGTCTAACGAAAACATTGTTTTCCTCCAAAAACTTTAGTCTGAAAGTATTTTGAAAGTACTATTTAATAAGGCTTTCCATAAATGTGAGAAGAAATTCTGAAATGTTTAAATAACGCACATGGAGCCACCAAAGTTAAATAACAACTAAAAATTCTAGTTAATCTTCAAAAGAACTGTAAATAAGGCTTTTGTGTTCTAAAGAACTAAACCATAGCTATAGATTCAAGAACAAACTGCCTTTTTAATGTGTGTTCTTATGTAATTTACATTTACTACTGACAATAATAGAAAATTGGCATTGAACTTTAAAGTTTGCAAAGCACTTTCTTCACAGCTACTCTGTGATAGCCATAAGTAGCATTAATTCCATGATTTTGCTTTTATAAATAACATTTTTTGTTCAGTCATGTCCAAATGTCCACGATTCCATTTGGGGTTTTCTTGGCAAAGATGCTTGAATGGATTGGCATTTCCTTTTCCAACTCATTTTATAGATGAAGAACTGAGGTAAACAGAGTTGTGACTTGGTCAGGGTCACATAATTAGTAAATGTCTAAAATTAAATTTAACCTCAGGGAGAGGAGTCTTTCTGGTTCCCAGTCAAGTGCTATATCCACTGTGCCACCTAGATGCCCTTATTTTTATAATATATACTTTTAAAAAATTTAAATTTATTTATTTATTCTTATCTATATGCACATGTATATTTTTACATTACAAAATTTCCTTCTACCCTCCTTTCCCATCCCTCCCCCCTCAGCAGAGAACAGTTAGGTTAGTATTGTGCATAGATATTTTTGATAAACATATTTATAGATTAGTCATTATGAGGAATTAGGATTAAGGGAAAGAGATACAGAAGAAATAATTTTTATAAAGTGTGCATCAGATTCTGAAGGGGTTTTTTTGTATTGTTTTGTTTTGCTTTGTTTTGTTTTTCTTCTTCTGACTGGAGATAAATTGTCCATAGCTGGTCTCATATGGTTGTCTGAGCTTTCTGAACTGTTGAGAGAAGCTGCTTCCATCAAGGCTGATCCTCTCACAGTGTTGTTGTTAATGTGCACATTGTTCTGTTAGTTCTGCTCCCTTCGGTCAGCATCATTCCATGCTTCTCTAGAGTCCAACCATATAAATCCAACCACATACTATTCTATATCATCCATGTACCATAGCTTGTTTAGCCATTCCCCAATTGATAGGCATCCCCTCAATTTCCAATTCTTTGACACTACAAAAAGAACTGTTATGAATATTCTGTATACAAATAATAGAAATCAAAATGAAGATTAGTCAACTTGTTTGTGGCTACTCAACCAATAAGTGTCTGACATGGGACAGCTTGGGCGCTTCAGCAATCTTTCTATTATGCTACACTATCTTACAAAATTAAAAGGGAGAAGGAATGGGAATAAAGGGTTTATTAAGTAGTTACTGTATACCAGGTATTTTGTAGATAGTCTATCATTTGATACTGAAATGGAATTCTTTATTTTATATGAAAGCAAATGAACAGACTTAGAATACAGTTAATTTTTTTCTGGAGATACTGGAATTCTCCCCTTAACCAGATGATCCTATAGAAGGACAGCATCTAATTCAGATACTAACTGGAATGCTATCAACATAGTGCCTTCTACTAGTTATTCTTTTTGAATGACAAGATTATTTCTAAAATAAAAAAACACTTAGAAAATTATTTCAAATTTCATCTGACTGTTAAAACCTTTCCTGATTATTCCAATCTGAAGGGAGATGTCCCATTCTCTTACCTTTAGCATTTATGGTTTACTCTATACTATTCATCAGGCAATTAATAACACTCTATTCATACAGCAGTCCTATTAAGAACACTAGAGAGTGTAAGAATAAATGGAGTTTTCTTTAAACTGATACATCATATCTATCTAAAAACTATCAGCAAACGTTATATGTAATGGGGATAAGCTAGAAGCATTCCCAATAAGACCAGGGGTGAAACAAAAATGCCCATTATCATCACTATTATTCAATATTGTATTAGGAATGTTATCTTTAGGGAGGTTTAAGTGACTTTCCCAAGACTACAAGGACTAGAAAAAGTAAGATGTGTCATGGGAACAAAGGTATTTCTGACTTAAAGAGTTGTACTTCACCTACTGGGGAAGAAATATAATAAGCATTTATATAATGGCTACAATGTGGCAGGCACTGTGATAAGTGCTTTTCACAACTACCTCATTTGATCTTCATAGGGCCCTGAAGGTGGATACTATCAATCTCCCAATTTTATAATTGAATAAATTGTATCAAATTGACACAAATAGAGACAAATTTGAAACAATTGTGTCAAATAGTCACACAGTTATTAGTGTCTGATCCTGACGCCAGTTCCAGTGCTTCTCACTTTGCCAACCGTCACCTCAACCACTACCTAGGCTGCGGCTCACCTTGAGTATACATGTTTGTTAAATTTATTACCTTATGACATCTATTCTAGTTGTTAACTATCATTTATTTATGAGTTCCTGGAGGCCAAGGACTCTGTTCTACATTTTTTTTCTGTACTGTCACAGTTTCTGACATATTGCTGCCATACAGTAAAAACTCAATAAACATTTAGCAATTTAATCCATGACCATATTTATCCTTAAATTTTTAAATATTCTAAAGAACAAAATAAAAATTAGTGATGAGAATAGTATGAGAAACTATATATCACACATTTGAAAGAATGCTAGCAATTAATCATAACTGGGAAATAGGAAATAGACTTTTGGAATGATATGGATACCAATTACAATAATTTTTACAAAGAAGATCAACTGCTCTCAAACAATTGTCATAGCAGTAAAAATAAGAGTAGGCAAAGTTCATTGATCAACAAACATTTGGCTCACTTGACAAGTCACAGGTTTTGACATTGAAAATACCATTAATTTAGAATGCAAAATTGTAAAATCTTAGACGACTTTAAACAAAAATCCCATAAAATGAAGAGAAGTAAAGGAAGGTGAGACTAAGTTAAAGCAAGCTTGTCAAAAAGCCTTCCTAAGGGCATTTAAGAATAAAAATAGTAGGACAACAAATAGAAGAAAGAGAAAACATCTCTAAAAGTAATCGTAACAAATACTTTTCTTTTTTTACCATCAAAGACAGTGGAACTTTTATACTTGAGACTAGAATTGCAGTTCAGAATGAGCTTATAGAAGAGGCATAAATGGCACAAAAGAAGATAAAGGTAGGAACTGTCCCCAGGTTGACCCAAAAATGTATATGTCTAGATATTTGTACACACACACACACACACACACGTATATATCTATACATACAAATGTGTATAAATATAAATACATATGCACATGTGTATTTTATGAAAATACATGTATATCTATTCATATAACTATATGTATTTATACAATTTGTGTATATATGCATATATAGTTGTGTTAAAGTAGATACAATTGTAAGAGAGCAGAAGGCTTGTCACATACAAAGTGTTTGAAGGTGAGAAAAATATTAAAGGGTCAAAAAAATTATCTTTGAAAAAATCCATATAAGTTGATAGCAAAAAAGATTGATAATTACTAAGCTGTTACTTCCACTTTTTCATCTATGTGCAATCAATCTGTGAGCTATCTATGTATGAAGGACATCATTGAGGGTATTAATATGGAAATAGCAAACTTTTGTAAATTATATTTAACAATGGATTGTATCTTTACTATTTGAAAGCTGAAACAACAAGTCTAAGCTCTCATTCAGTTTTTTGTTTATTGAAAATGAAAAAAATGATTTGGTAGAGTAAAATGCCATGTTAAAAGGTATTTTTCAACAAGGTATCTCATATTCATCTGTCAAAATCATTCAAGATTCTTTGAAAGATATGAAGTGAGATAATCATATTCAATGACTCTCTGATGATAAAGAGATGAGGTATAAATTAGGGAAATGTATATTTGCCAAGAATGTTCACCATCATGATGGATATATTCTCTAGAGTCTAAGTAAGAGTAGATTTTCTGTGGATAGTGAAATCCTATATTTTATGGGTAATATTTGACTTAGCACTGGAAGATTATACAGCTTTCTAGAAGAGATCTGAATTCATTCAAAAGAATCTGGTCCAACCCTCCATGCAGAATATTTAATTAGGTATCCAGATTATGGCATGCATTTGAATGAAAAGCTTCTTGAGTTTATCCATCAGTATGTATAGAATCTGTGTCAGTTAAATGAACAAATTGGGCCTGGATTTGAAAAAGAAGAAAGGTAGCCTAGATTACTTTCAGGAAATTAAAAAAAAATTCCCAACATCTTTTTAATTTCAATATTCTACCAGTGTGACTTCATGACAGCAAAAAAGAAAGGAATATAGTTATCTCAAAAGAATTAAAAATGAATTCTTTTACAGAGGAAAAAAGGAAGATCTTGTGGTGGATTTAAGTACAATATAAAGTATATAAAATGGAGAGGTTCAAAATAAAACAAAAATATAGATTATTATGGGAAGAAAATACGGATTGGTCTTAGGTCAAGATATGATAGATGGACAATCGGAATACTCCATTGGCATTCTCACATTGAACTCATATTGTCAGGAAGCAGCAAATAAGAACTGTGGAATGATGTGTGAGACCTCTGTACAGAACTTGATGGAGGACATGACCAAGAGTTGTGTAGGAAAAGCATGCATGTTTGGATTTGGATCTCCATTTTTTGTAGAAAAGTCCCTAATCTTCAAGATCAGAGATGCATTTGAGTATTTTAAGATATCTATTACAAAAATAAGTATTTTTACATGAGAGTATGTGATAATGATGATGATGTTGGTGGTGGCGAGCATGATAATTATAGCTAATAAGCTTTAAAGTTTGCAAAGTACTTTATGTATTTTACCTTCTTTGGCCTTTATAACATGGAAGCAGCTGCTATTATTTTCCCCATCTTACAGATGAAAAAATGAAGCCAAGAGAGGTCAAATATCCAGAGTTACATAACTAGTGCCTAAGGAAGACCTTCCTGATGGAAAGTCCAATACTCCATTCACAACATTATTTAAAACTACACTATATCTTTTGTCCCCAAATGTGGTTATTCTCTTTTGTGTTGCCTACATCGAGTTAGTTAAAGTGTTGAAGATATTCTATCAAAAAGTTTTTATTGTTAAATCAACAATAAATAATAGTTATTGAGTTCCTTATATATGTAAGTCACTGTGTAAAGTGATGTAAAAGTTTTACATATATAT
This sequence comes from Macrotis lagotis, assembly GCF_037893015.1. Classification (NCBI taxonomy): domain Eukaryota; kingdom Metazoa; phylum Chordata; class Mammalia; order Peramelemorphia; family Peramelidae; genus Macrotis; species Macrotis lagotis. The sequence goes on along the minus strand of NC_133664.1, from coordinate 187,780,593 downwards.
GTATATAACAGATAAATGTGAATTTTATATATTATATATATATATATATATACATACATACACACACATATATGAATAACACCTCCATCCTCAAGGAGTTTACAAAGTTATAATAAAAATACATGAAAAGATAATGAGGCAGTAAATGAAGTGAATGAAGAAAATTAATAACTGACAGAATTGTTTAATGCTGGGATAGTACAGAATAGGGAGAATGATTCTAGTCAACATAGTCTGGAATACTGGCTAGAAGCAGTGGAATATGAGTCAGCTTTAGATAACCATTTTAGATTGCCAGATGTAGATAAAGAAAAAAGGCAAGAACATTCTTGGCAGGAAGAATAGCATGAGGAAATAAATATACAGGAAAACAACTCTAAATACACTAAGTAAAAAAATCTTCCTATTATTTTATAAAAATAGAGATCATTTATGAAGTACAATCATTCTATTTTCTCCAATGAAAAATCTATTTGTAAGGCTCTCTCAAAAAATTCACTATCTTTCCTATATATTCTGATTTTTCTATTTTTTTTATAATCATACATTTAAAATCTCTTCATCTTCTGATATAAGGTACTGATCTATGATCCCTTATTATTCCATGAAATGAAATAAAGGTATTTATCAAAAGAAGGACTTTACAATCTAAGGAAACAACCTCAGCAATAATATAAGCATAACAGCAAATTTAAGAATGTTTATATAGTACTAGATATTAAATACAGATGTACAACAAAGATTATGCTTTAAATAATATCCAGATGCCATTTAATCAATTTTAGACTTGTATTCTTTATATCATTCCTATCATTTAAAGATTTATTATTTTTGTCATAGTATATGCCAACCTTTTCTCACCAACATAAATTTTGTAACGTTTTTAGATTCATAATAAAGTTCACTAAACATGATAATGTTAAAATGAATTAAAATTCAAGGAACTAAAAATAAAGCAAAAATGAAATTATTCTATAATACTTCATTCTATATGTTAGATAAAAGGAAACAGACTGAATGTGCCAAATATATAAATATTTATGTATAATGTATGAATGAGAGAATAGTATAGTTATTTATGACTATTCAAAATATTTATGAATTGAGACATTCCATTTAATCAGCAGAAGATGAATTTTTCTTTGAATATTAAAATGATTTTATTAATTTAAAAATGAGCAACCATTAGAAAAAACAAAAATCCAAAGAAAACATGCTCTACTAAGAAGCTTTTTTGGTAACTGAATAACAAAACAGACTGATCCTTTGTTCTTTATGTCCCTGGGATATAGTACATGTTCATATCAAGTAGTTCATTAAACTTATTCTTTCTCCCATAAGGAATAAGTAGTACCACTTTTCATTCAAACACAGCACTTCCCCTTCTATCAGAAGTACCAATCCACTAGCTGAACTACTTTAAAAATCCTTATCTAGCTACCAAATAAAATAGTAATGGAAAGGTATGATAAGATGAATAAATGAGAACCTACAAGCTGAAGTGCAGAAATAGAAGAAAATGATAAGAGAGGAATCCAAGAAGATAAGAAAAAAAATTCAGACAACATTCTATCCTGTTAGACCCAATATTTAATTCTTTTCAGTCGCCTATAGGAATTATTGCTTTTAAAAAAGTATAATACATAATTAGGTTAGTAGTGAAAAAAGTCAATACGAACTCATTCATAGATATAAGAATTAAAAGTTTTTAAAAGCAAATGAGTGAAGAATTTTTAGAACAGCAGAATATAAATTAGTCAAAATTTTCTATATTCAGTAAATTATATATATATATGCATAAACATAAATGCATACAATTCACTATATAAAATAAATTTTGATCAATTTCACTATATACATATGCAAATCATATAACAAATAACCTATGATGGATTTCTAAAATATAAAATGTTAAATATACATATAAGAATTTTATAATGAAAATCAAATATATATTTGAATATGTTACTGAATATTTACAAATTTTCAAAAATTCAATAATAAATATTCTCTGATAAGGATATGGCAAGGATATATCAGAAAGCTCTTTAAATACTATTTTCTCTGGAGTATATCTTCCAATGAAAGTTGGGTTTTTAAAATATTTTGTAGAAAGTCTTTATAAAGTCAATTTACTATATATATTTCAAAAGTTTTCAAAGGAATCTTGTATTAAATTAGCTGGTCTTCATTGCACTTCCCCCCCAATTAATTTTAGTAATTAATTCATTTAAATGCTATCATCAATTACCTTAAAAATAAAGGACCACAATTAAAAATCACAAAAATTTACTTATCCCCCATACTATTCAATTTAACTGTTTAGGATTTATCAAAATGTTTAAGATCTACCAAATTTTGTTTAGGATCCACATAAAATGTTTAGAATTTACCAAATCATAAGTTATATCAAATGAAGTTTTTCCATTTAGAAATGAAATATCTTCAAAAATGCAAAAGCATAATCTGTAACTTCAAAATAAGTTATTGTTCCTCTTCTATCATATGCAGAAAGAATAAGCCTGTCTTTCTTCTCTATATTTTCCCTTCTTTTCTTGCTCTTTCTCTTCTTCATTGGTTTCTTCTTTTTTTCCTTTTTCTTCCTACCTCCCCTTCCTAATATCTTGAGAGAATAAGATTCTGTAAAAATAACATTGACTCTAGAATCAAAAGGCTTAAGTTCAAATCCTATTTTTGATGTTTATTTCCCTATCTGACCTCTGATAAGTCACAATTTTTAGGGACCTCAATTTTCTGATTTGTAAAAATAAGTGGATTTTCTGTATTTCCTTTGAAGTCTCTTCCAGCTTTAGAGCTATGACTCATTTTTTTCTCTTTTCTTCCTATGAATTTCTTTCTATTTTTTATTTTTCTATCTTTATTTTGTTACACTTCCTTCAGTTTTCTGTAAGTTAAAAACTTTTTTTTTAGTTTTTGCAAGGCAATGGGGTTAAGTGGCTTGCCCAAGGCCACACAGCTAGGTAATTATTAAGTGTCTGAGGCTGGATTTGAACTCAGGTACTCCTGACTCCAAGGCTGGTGCTCTATCCACTGCACCACCTAGCTGCCCCAGTTAAAAACTTTTAACATTATTGTAACTTAACAAGATGTCACTATAATTGTTTGACATGTACCTGTCCAACCTGAATCTCTAAAAAGAGGGAAATATGCACCATCTAGAGTAATTAAAGTTGAATCCACAAGATAAGAAGACAGAAACTAAGCACAAGGTAAAAAACAAAAACAAGCAAAAGAATTCTTGTAAAATAACCTCTATAGAAGTTAAATACTTAAAGCTCCTATTCATCATTTCTATCCCCAGTGCACTGCACACATGGTATGCAACCAGCAATGAAACTCTATAAGATTGTGTTTCAGATACCAGCTGTGGGAAGCAGAGTCTGATTCAACCATGGCAGAGATACATTGAAACTCTCTCCTTTATCATGATCACAATACAATCACTCATAGGAAAGGAAATATAACTGGGCAGGGTAGGGTGGGGTGTTGGCATCATAAATAGAAATACACAATTGGCTAGAGGGAAAGGGATTTCTTACTTTAAAAAGGGGGAACTAGTAACATTTCTCTACATGAAGTCAATTTTCTCTACATGAGGTTTGCTTTTTGTAAGAAAATAAGACCATAAAACTCCTTGAACCTGAGAAAATGAGAATACCTACCTTTAGGGGTCTATGGGTAAGAAGGACACCAATGTAACTGAAGGGGAATGAAGGGAAAGTTTGAGAAATGTTACTGAAAATACAAAAAGCATAAAAATTTTTGGAAAGTCAAAAATTCCCCGTGAAAAAAGACTGATCATAAGCTTTATTTCCAAGTATATCAAAAGCAAAACTCTTGAAAAGAAAAAAGGAAAAGTGAATGAATAGTGCAAAAAGCATATAATATATTATGCAGGTATTATAGTATGAAAGTGAACAAAAAATCACAAATGAAAAAGAATTCTGCAGACCCTTCAAATAGGTTTCAATAAGAAATAATGTTTTAAAAGGAAAATTAGGATAGAAATTATTAAGGAAATTGGATTTCTCAAAACTAAATTAACTTAGAAAAATAAGTAGACTTTGAAAGAGAGTCAGAAACAGAATTGAAATTTAAAAATACAGAAATGTGAAAAAATTGTCAGGAGAGCAATGTCCACTTAGACAAGACATAATCAGATGAACAAAGTAACTAACCTTAAAGACAGGATTCAGTATTTAAATTTCAGAACTTTAATATCAAATAAAAATTTTGCAATCCACAAGTGGAAAAAAAGCCTAAAACTATACAGGAATGGGATTTAAATACATATGAATCCTTCACAGTCATAAAAGTCAGAGTTTGATGGCCTAAGATATTCTAAAACTTAAAGTTCTTCAAGATAAATCACAAAATAATATGTCTTATCAAACTGGATTTTGAAATGACAAAAGAGAGGCATTCTTAACCTCTTTACAAAATATAAGCAGAAACAAGTAGGTTATGTGATTTAAAAACTTTCTATACAGGAAAAGCATAAAAAGAGTAAATAAATTCAATTATAAAAAATATATCACCTCTAGTATCTTGTATTTCGTTTTTAAAGATGATTTACCTTGATATAGATTTAAAAGGATCATAAAGAATTAGATTAAGAGAAAGTAAAAGAAATAAATTGCTACTAAATTTCAATTTTTTCTCAGTATCTTTAAGGATGAATATAAGACAGTGGAAAGTCAATCAATACAGTAAAAAGAGAGTCAAGAGATAGATGGGAGACAGAAATATATTCCTTTAATGCAAACCAACAGATGAATAGAAATTGGATAGTAATTTTTTTAGTCTTACAATAAGAGTAAAAGGATTATGGGAAATTAAGGATAAAATCACTGGAGAGGAGACTGAATTGGGGGAGTCAAAAGATTTCATCCTTAAATGTGAAATAAAAAAGTGTTATTAAAAGAAAAGAAGAAAGTTTATTTCTGTGATGAGAGACAACCATTATAATGATTTTAATAGGCATAAAAGGCAAAGTTCTGTTTCCCATGACTTCATTCTAATCAAGTATTGCAAGTATTTAAGTTAATAGGGACACCACTATTCAAAATTTTAGGAAAATGGAACATAAATATAGAGAAAAGATAACTTGACCTTAGAAGAAATGATTATGGCAAGGACAGGTGATAGGACCAATATAGGGGATATAGGGTTACATGTACCACATTACACTATTAATTCATTAATGGATATTTCTAATAGTAAGGCTCTATATGAAAGTACCCCACTATCCACATAAATCTATAACAGCAATGGAGGATAGGGTGAGATTGACAAATGAAGTAACAGAAATTGAATAAAAGAGGAAGTTCAACTATGGTATTCCAGCAATTCTTCCTCTTATGAGCAAAATAGAAAGAATACAGAAAACCCAATAAGAAATAATACATGATTGGGGGAAGTCAGAATAGACTCAAAGTGTAAAGAAATTTACTTTATAAAGTAAATGAAAATTTCCTGAAAAGGGGTGTCATCTTGCCATTTTCCATCCTTTCCCCTCTGAACTCCTTTGCCAGTTTTATATCAATTGCTTCTGGATTAATTATCTAATCAATACTACTATTAGTACTTGAGAGATTTGTTAAATTGACTTTCTTATGCTTCATTCACTTCCCAAATTTAAGTAGTCTTAAGTGATCAATAGCCTCTTAGATGTGAAACTTACTAGCTTTTTTACCTTGGGCAAGTCACTTTGCCCTAACTGCTTCACATCCATGGCTATCTCCACTTGTCCTGATTCATATTTGATCATTGGAGCCATGATCCCAAAGGAGAAAGTGAGGCAGTTAAATTAGCACAGCATCCCCTCACTCAAATCCAATTCATATGCATGTCATGGCATCAGATCCCTGATGCTATGGTCTTCTTCAAGAATGAAGGACAAATAGCATCATTTGAGGCATCTCCTCCTAAGTATGGAAAATTAGCTCTTTGATCACAGGAATTATTTTGCTTTTGTATTTATGTATTCCCAACAACACATAAGCATAGATTATATGTTTAATGTTTTTCATACATTCATCATTTGATCTAGCCACCCATTCATTGGGCATTGGGAAAACAATGAACATAATTAATCATATTTAAAAGGAAAATAGTAAAAACCATACATAAATATTCATCAGTAAATGCAAAAAAACGTTTTTTAAGAAAATATAGTAGTCATTTAGTCTAAAAAACCCCTAAAACATGTCATTAAAGTCTATTTCTATAATATATAACCATACATATATAAAAGAACTATTATTTGTGAGGGAGATAAACCTGAATCAATCACTAAGTTTTTATTAAATACCTACAATATTTAAGGCATTATGCCTGTTTCCTAATAGATTATGAGATAAAGCAGGGATGATTCTCTCCCCACTGTTATGTGATATAATTCTAGAAATAATATCAATAACAATAAGGCAAGAAAAATGCAACTTTTTAGTAATGATGAAACAGAATTATTTATTTTTGCACACTACATGATGTTTTATTTAGAAAACTATCACAATCAACAAATAAACTAATTACATCAATTAGTGGCTTTAGCAAAGAAATAAGATATAAATTAAATTCATAAAATTATGAACTTTTTTTCTAGTGATTACAAGGAAGTCAGGAGAAAATGATAGCAAGATAAATCCCCTTTAAAATAACAAAGTTATGGGGTGGCTAGGTGGTACAATGGTTAGAGCACTGGCCTGGGAGTCCGGAGTACCTGGGTCCAAATCAGACCTCAGACATTTAATAATTACCTAGTCATGTGGCTTTGGGCAAGCCACTTAACCCCATTGCCTTGAAAAATCTAAAAAAAAATCTAATAAAAATATGCAAATAGTGTCCATGCAACAAGATATTCAAATTTTGAACTCAAATATACACACGTTATAAGAACTTCTTTTATGACAACATCACTAGAGAAACTAGAAAACAATGCAGGATAAAAATAAAGTTTATTCTAAAGTCTTTTATAATATGCCACAATAATCTTTAAATGAAGATGCAATCTAACCATGAATAAACAAATATTGTATATGTGTATGTATTTTCTATGAGGAAATGAATGGAAGTACTTTTCACAGTTATATCTAGGAGGAGAATTTTTATTCAAAGTCAGGGATAGAGGAGAAGATAAATGCTTTAGTAATCACATGCAAATAAATGTAAAAGGTTATTTACATAACAAAATCAAAATAGCTAGGACAAGAGGACAAATTATAAATTAGAGAAAAATCTTTGGATCACATGTCAAATAAATCTCTGACATATAAATATGTACTGTATATGTGTGTGTATATATATATATACATATATATGCATATAATTATATTAGACCAAAAGCCATTACTCAGTGGATATGAACAATTATTAAAAGAAGTACACATGGAAAGTTGAACTTTATAAAAAAGTACTTGAGAACACTAATAATAACAAATGCAAATCAGTAAAACTGAGTTTAAACATTGAATTTAGAAAATTTTCAAAGATAGCAAATAATGAAAATAGTGAAATTTTTCAGGAAAACAGGTACAATAAGAAGTTATTAATGAAGCTCAATTTGGTCTCTTCATTCTAGAAAACACTCTGTATTTATGTAAAAAGGGAAATAAATTTCCAACTCTTTCTTCAACTAAGAAATTTCACTTTTAGATTTATACCCTGAAGGAGTTCAAAGATAGTTAATAGTTCATATATATATATATATATATATATATATATTTATATATATTAATAGCAGCATTTTGTGATTAATAGCAGTAGCTGTAGGTACCCATTAAAATTTTTTTTGATCAATTATTGTCCATTACTGTAATGGAGTATTTTTGTACCATAATAAGGGACAAACATTCAATATTTTTATAAATGGGAAAATTTACATGAATTGATGCAGATTATGTATAAGAAAACAATTTATGCAATAATTACAAAAATATAAATTAAAAGAATAAAAAAATAAGCTAATGCTAAGGAATTTTAGCTAAGCTTTTCTGAGTGACAAAAGAAATGAAAAAAATAGTCTTCCCTTCTTTCACTGGAGATGATAAATACTATAAGTATGGGGATGGAACCACTGAATTTTTTAAAGATAGAATATATATTGGTTGATTTTACTGAAAATTTGAAAAAAATAATCTTTTAAACAGAAAGCCATCAAAGGAAGTTTGGGGGCATATTTAAAAAAGGGATATGGTGTGAAAATATAAAGTAGCAAAATGACCTTTAATAAGACTTCCAAAGTCACTCTGTTCTATTTATAATTTACTTAATACTTTCTAGAAGTAAGATTTGGGATTTTAAAATAACTTTAGTATAGTTTGTTTTAGTTTTGTATAATTAAAATCAGAATGCATTTTTTAAAAAGCTTCCCCATTCAAATGTAACCTCTATCATTTTGAAAACTACATATCAATAGTATTAAAAAGAATGATTTAAATTTTCATCAACATTGTAACTACACTGTCTTATCCTACTCACCATACTCCTTTCCTTCTCAAGAGTAGCATTGTTTTTCTCTTGCCATAGAACTAGGCATGACAGTACCAGACTAGAGACACAGGGCTGGTTTCTGAATCACCATGAAAGTACTCCCCTCTTGAGTTTCCCCAGATGCTATGAGCTTATTTCTTATGAGCAATGCTGAAGGTTGACTATTCACCTACTCCTTCATGAAATATATATCAAAACAGAGGAAAAGATAGAAATTATAAGAAAAACTATAGGAATATTTAAATTCTTCTAGTTTGGCAAGGATGTTATATGGTAGAAGGAAATAAACATGGTCTATTTCATAATTTAGACTTCGATTGGTCCAGTTTAATTAAGGGAAGAATTGTGGCTTGTATTTTATATATATATTCAACTCTCGTAATGGATTTGTTATATATAGAAAGTACATGTTCAGTATCCTTAAAAACTTAAGGACTACAACAAGGTCAACAGTAATATTTTATGCCTCAATCAGATCTACTGCTAGCTATGGGAATAGTTTTAGGGAACAGCTGAATTTCTATTGAATTATTAGAAAATGTGATATATATATGTGTGTGTGTGTGTGTGTGTGTGTGTGTATTTTTACACACACATATATATGCATTTATGTGTGCATATATGCATATATATTTGAGGTATTTTTGTAGGTGATGAGAAAGGTTAATATGAAAATAAAGTATTAGAATGTCTGTCAATATTACTAAATGGGTGGTTAATGCAATTTTATTTTTCTATTTTTTCTTAGTACACATAGGGATAGAACATATATGAAGAAAGACACAAATCTTTATACATCTTAATAATTATCATCAAATGTTACAGTCTTTTTTCTCTATGTATATAAACTAACTTTTGGTTCACTCATTTGTTCTTGGATATATGTTTTCAATTTACTAAATGATAAGGGTTCTGTTAATATTTAAATGTCTCTTCCATAGCAAGAGGGTTCATCTGTTAATTATTGCTCATATAAAGACAAATCAATCAACTTTAAAATATTTAATATTTCAGGACAGTTTCATTATTATGAGTGTTTCAAAATATTAATTTGTTCTTAGATGAACAAAATATTAAAGAACATTCTGAGAATAATATAAATTTGAACTTTATTTCTAAATGACTTCTTCCCTAAAGGAAAAAAAAAACAAATGAAAACTGCATCACTTCAAAATAACTCAAAAGCCGCATACTTCTGATGCCTACTTCCAAAAGTAAAGTTCCTATTTATTGTTTATATTCTGATGCAGGAGAAGCTGTGGATAAAGAAGCCTCACTCAGTCCCTTCCACCTTATCTCCTAGTACAGAATTGTTGACTACCCAATTTACTCATGCAACCCAGGGCACATATTAAGATCAGTGAAGGACATAACCAATTATTTATCAAAATATTCATATCTTATCTATACTGTATTATAATTATATTATGTGCTATAAATTAACCTACTGTATAAGAAATTTACTGTGTATTATACAAGTATTATACTTTCAAATATAATCTATATTCTGAGACAAGAAAAACTAACAATATAATACATTTTTCTGTGGCAGCAATGACACTATGACATTCCCAAGAACAAAATAGTTCAAGAATAATAGAATGAGAAAAGCATATAGGATTCTCATTTCCAAAATCTCAATGGTAAGCATGTATCTCTTGTTGGTTCTCCTCTTCTCTATCTCTTCTTTTCCCAATTTCCTTATTTTTCCCCTCCCTTTGTCTTAGTGATTTCATCTAATTTAAACACATTCTATAATGAAAAGAAATCACTGGATAGTGTATACCTAGAAATAACATCGATGGCATGTTTAAAGCATTCAGTATCTAATGAAAGTAACAAAATAACTAAGTAATCAGGCAAATTTTAATTTCTTTTGTTTTCAAAAGTCACTTTGAAATCAAGGAAATTAAACCTGCTAAAACAATCCTCTTGTTAGTGCTATTATTTTTCCCTTCTGGAAAAATCTTGAAAGTGGATTCCCAGTTTCGAGAAGGGCATCAATGTTACATTTCTTGAGTTCTGAGAGTCTATGTAGTCCAGGATAACAAAAGGATTATAATTCTCTGTCCAAAGAGATTACGATCCAAATAACTTTGACAAGGAAAGGGTTATATGTTGCAATTGATTGCTACAAACAGACCTATTGTAAAATCACCATTTCTTTCAATTCCCCATATAGATTTAATGGAGCTTGGTTTTTACAACAGCTATTAAAAATAGACAGAATTAAAAACATTTTGCTTATGAAAAACAGACAGCATATAATGTATAGAGATTACATGCTATTTATTCCTTGAATGGCTCCTATTTCTGGATATAGGGATGCTAAATAAAGGTAACAGTTTAGAACCTAGAATCTTTTCCAAGAAGAAACAGATCTAAAAATCAATCTAAGCTCACAATTATATGACACATCTCCAATGTAAAGGTATAGTGTCAAATGTAATTAATTTTTACCAATATAAATTCCTAAAGAACAGACTGTTAATATTACAGTCATCTTGATCCTGCCTTTTGGTTCATCTTTTGTCAAAAGTCTTTGAATATGTACAAATTAAATCCATAAGATGACTTATTATTTCTTACCTCTAATCTTATTTTACTTCTTAAATCTTCATTCCTTACCCCCAATTACTGTTTCAGGTGTTAAAATACACTTAGTTGTTGGGTTTCTTTTTACCTAAAGTTCAACTTTGAATTTGAATCAATTAAGATATTTTGTTTGTGCTTCCCTGATGTTGATAATATCCTGCAGTGCCTCTCTGATACTGAAGGAATAGAAGCAAAAGAAAGCTAAGGAAAGCTTAGAGTAAAAGCCAAAATGACAAGATACAGATTAAGATGTCCTATATTATCACAATATGCTGTTAGATATCACATACTTGCTGGTACTTGCACAGTATTGATGATGCATCATGGTGCTTCACTCATATGGGAAGAAACAAAAACAAGTTAAGGTCAAGGTCCCACATCAGTCAAACCATCTCCAATGGTCCTTTTTCCTATCAATCATCCTATGAAATGGAACACTTCCTGTAAAAGCAAGTAAGGATTCCTTGCACAGCAACCCCTTACTCTAATAAATATAATTGTGCAACAAATGATACCAATCACTTGATTGGTTGATATGGTCCTATTTTATACCAAAGAACTATTAGTAGTAGGCAGGAGAGATTAAAAGGAAAAAAATGAAAATAGTTTATTCCCTATTAAGAACATAGCTTATTCTGTGGAAAGGTACACAAATAAGAAAAATATATGTATATTCGCACAGGAATGCAAAACAATTTTGGTGGATGGATAATAATAGTTGAGAGAACTATGGAGGTAGCCCTTGAACTGAGGGCTCCAAGAGGAGGAGACTTGAACTTGCTCTGGGTTGCATGAACTTGAACTTGCTCCAAGAGGAGCAAGGGATTCTGAGATATGGAAGTCAATTTGCCTGGAACAGAGTGTGTGAGAGGGGAAAATTTATAATCAATCTAGAAAGACAGGCTGTCATCAAATTATGAGGGACTCTAAATACCAAATGAAAGAGTTTTTATTTTATCTTGGAGGCAAAAAAAGAATGATAAATTTTCTTGAGAAGGTCCATGACATAAAAAGATCAGTGATTTAAGCACAGTTTTCAATTTGACAATAATGTAAAGCATGAATTGTGGGGCTGGTGGTGGTGGTGGTGGTGGAATTTGAATTAGAGTAACCAATTATAAAGCTATTAAGGTAGTCCAACTTATAATTGATGAGGGTCTGATCTAAGATATTGGCAAAGGAACAGAGAGAAGGGATTGAATTCAAGATATGTTGAAGAGATAAAATCCTCCAGATTGAAAGTGATTGGATGTGGGGGATAAAGAAGAGGAATTAGTTAAGGTTATTCTCAAAATTATGGGGCTAAATGGTTAGGAGGGTAGTAACATCCTTAAGACATTTAGGGAAGTTCAAAATGAGTGGTGAGTTTGGAAGAGAAAGCTATAATTTGGAAAGGCTGAATTGTTGGAGTCTATAAGACTTTATTCAGGGAAAGATGTGTAGCAGGAAGGATAGAGTTCAAGAGAGTGATAAGGGCTTCAGATGTAAATTTGTGTCATCTGTCCATAGATGATTATTGAACCCATGGGAGCTGCTGAGACAGTAGAATGAAGAAAGAGAAGATCCAGAGTAGAACTCTAAAAAGGAGGATTGTCTGTTGAGATAAACTATTTTTTTTTTAAAAAATTGCAATAAAACAGAATTGCCTTGCCTCAGAATTTTATAGGATATAAAATTTTTGTCATCATTAAGTGGCTATATTTTGGATCAAAAGTCATATTGATTCTCAATATTCTGAAATAATTTTCTAATTAACTTTTTCTACAAATTAGCTTCTATGGATAAATACACATATATGAACACTTTTTTGTCACATATTTTCTAAGAATCACTGTAAAAGAAGTTATAGCATGATTGTAGAGGATATATCATAGCATTTGGCACTAAAGTGGAGCTTCTACATTCATGATACTTATTTTAGTTCTTGGTCTCTCCAATATTAAAAGAGTAATGAACAAAATATTAAACTAAACTAGTTAAAATCAAAATAAGGTAGATATTGTAAGAAACATAACTTTTTCTGTGTGCAAGTGTGAAAGATTCTCATTATATTAATATATGAATTGTAAAATCTTGGCACCTTAAAAACAGCAGACTAAAACTGCTAACCTAACTCCATGTAGTTAATATTTTTCATACAAGGGCAACTCTAAGATAATATCTACTATTTTTCCATCCTATAAATACTCCATCATGTTTTCTACTGTTATATCACAATATTCACAAATATTCAAAAAGCTTCAGATCTATAATACAGGATTGTCAATAAATAAAATTAAGAAATAAGGTAGGAGGTAATGTCTAACATGCTGACCAAACATTGAGATTACAAGGATAAAACGTCCTCAATATAGAGAAATAATAATTTATAACAAGCTTAATTTACTTCTTTTAGTTCACTAGCTTTTTTTCTGTTTCTTTTCCATTATGAAATATTTTCTCACCTACACCTTCATCAAATAAAATTTCATTATTTACAAAGAAAAAACTCTTTTTCCCCTCAAACACCTTAGTTCATTAAATTGTGTGGCATTTGTTAGGTAGTATAAATAGTGAAAAGAATGAAGGCCAGAGCAGGTAGCAGTATTAAAATGAATATGAATATAAATATGAAGAATGTCATTAAAAAATAAGTCATTATTTATGAAGGAAAGTTCACTTAACAGTCCTTAATTTGAGGTGTTTAACTTGGCCTTAAAATTATTTTGATAGCTATATATAAATGTAAATAATCATTTTCCTTTATATGCCATGCTAGGACTGATGAAGAAAACTAAGGACAACAAAAATGGGTGAGTTTTTTCCTTTTTTTCTTTTCTTAAGCTATATTAAGGGGAATAATAAACTCAAAGAAGGAATAGACTTCTGCTTTTGGCAGATGGGATGATAACTATCAACAGAGATATGGTGAAGAAGTTCAATTGTCATCTTGCTTCTCTTTTCTCATCCAGGAGAATGAAGTTTATTAGAAGTGACAGTACAAAAGTGACTAAGAAAGCACTTAACAACCTTTAATGAATTCAGGTCACCAAACCATTGCAGAATGAATTGTTAGGAGACAGCATGGTTGCATTAATAGGGTATATAGCAGGTTAATCTTTTTCCATTTTTTTTTGGACTACTGAATTAGAAAATCAGGTAACTAATATATATATATATATATATATATATATATATATATATATATATATATATATATACAGATAGAGAGAGAGAGAGGGAGAGAGAGAGAGAGAGAGAGAGAGATTTTAGCAAAACATTTGATATAGAATCTCAAATTATTCTTGTGGAGAGGATAAAGATATGGGGCCATTAGCCTTATTGCCATTATCATTGTTGTTTTGAAGGCAATGGGCTTAAATGACTTGCCTAAGGTCAGAGAGCTAGGTAATTACTAAGTCTCTAAGACAGAATTTGAATTCAGATGCTCCTCACTCCAGGGCTGGTATTCTATCCACTGAGTCATTTAGCTACCCCTCCCTTTCCCCATAGCCTTGTGGAATCTTCTTTCACATCTCTAAAAAGGGCATAATACTCCCAACATTTCCTTCCTTAATGGGTTGTTGTAAGAGAAATACTTTGCATGATCTTAAAGACCTATAAAAACAAGTCATTATTTATGAAGGAAAGTTCACTTTATCAACATCCTTAAGCTGAAGTGTTTAAACTTGGTCTTAAAATTATTTTGACAATTGTATAAAAACATAAATAATCATTTCCCTTTATGTATCATTCTCATGCCTTTAATAACATTATTATTGAAAGGGGTCCATAGGTTTCACAATATTGCTGAAAGGGGTCAATGACATCAAAAAGGCAAAAAGATAAAAAAAAACTCTAGCTATATTTTGAAATATTGTGCTTCTTTCAATCACATCACCCATGTAATGATGATAAGGAAAACCGTTTTAAAGATGTATGGATTTATTTCAGATGAAGTTCCTTTTTTGAAAGTGTTACTAACAAACTACCACTATTTCTACTAAAGACTCAAACAAACAATATATTATACATTATCTACATTATCTTGCAGGTCTTGTAAATATTACTGAGGTAGAATACTGTCAAAAAAGAAGCATTCTGTTTTTATAGGAAGGCAGTCTCATTTAGAATTTGATTTTACAAAGTATTCTTTTGAAATGGAGAAAATGCTCTAAATAACTAAGGTAGTGAATCTTTTCAAAAGTATTTTTTTACATTGATTCTTGACCTTTTGGCTAAGATCAAGGGTAAAAGCATAGTTTTCAGCCAAGACATTAAATCAACGAGCTTTTCCAAAGATTTTCCAGAGATTCATTACCCATTTGATATTTATGGTGAGTTTGAAGTTAAATATGCCCAATAATCCATAATTGCAACTTGTGCACTTAGCTTAACAGTCATCAAAACAAACTTAATATCCAATAAATTTCTTGGATTAGGAAAATTTCCTATCTTTGTAAAACTTCATCTGTAGCACAAGGTTTCTTCACATTGCCCCAGTGATCCATTTTCACAAAGGGTAAAACATGTGGCTCACTCACTAATCTATACATTATTTCTGCTCAACAAAATGGATATCAAGATATTTCTAATACAAAAAACAGTTTTATTAGAGCTATGAACTACTTAAGCTTTCAAATGACACTATCTCTTATCTAGAGATACAGATTCCATGGCAACAACCTCTCTACCTATGTATGCATTGTCTGACTCTCGAAAAGGAATTTAATTGAATAAACCTGCATTTGTGTAGTATTTCTTGCAGATATTGAAACATACCTTAAGAAAAAGTTTTAAAAAATAATGATTATGAAAAAAATTAAAAATCAGGGCAACTAGGGGGCATAGTGGATTGAACACCACTTTAAGAGTTAGGAGGACCTGATTTCAAATCTGTCCTCAGATACTTTTTCACTTAGTAGATGTGTTAACCTGGGCAAGTTACTTAACTCTGCTGCCTTTCAAAATAAAAGCAATGGTTGTGACCAGATACATGAACACATTCATATCATTATTTCATACAGAGGAATGAATACAAATGAGTTTCAACACTGAATTCAATGATGTTCAGTCGAAGCTAAAAAAAAAAACCCTTTTCTTTTCAGTCAAGATGTTTGATTTTATTTTACCTGCCACAAAGATTCATTGAATTTTCTCCACAAAGTTATAGTCATGAAAATATTTAAAATATGATAGAACTTTGAATTATGTCACAGTATTCTTTATCTTGTTGAGGTCAATTTAAGGGTGTATTTTTAAAAGTCTAAAATCAGCTCCTCTAAAATCAGCCTTTTAAAAAAAATTAGAAACTTACCAAATAAAATGCACAAAACAAAACAGGAGAGAATAAAGAGAGATGGACAGATTTAAAATGGAAAAAAATGAACTGAAATGGAGAATATCCAAATAAACTCAAGAGCAAAATTGGAAGAACATTTGAGGTTTGCACAGCAAAGCAACTTGAACACAACTCTCATCAAGGCAATTTGAGAATTAGTGGTATCCCAGAAAATGAAAATGAATATTGTATTTCAAAAAAAATCAAGAAAATTACCCAGAAGTTTTGACAATAGAGGCCAAAATACAGAATGAGAGAATCTACAGAACAGCATCAGAAGAGAATGCCAAATTCAAATCATCTAGAAATACAATCTGTTTTTTCATTTCCACAGTAATTAAGGAGTTGAGTAAGAGGTCAAAAGTAGTCCCTGTATATATTAAGGAAAAAATCAAAAAGATATAACTTTTTATAAACCATAATAAGTCAAACAAAAATAATTGTCTAACAATATGTCCTACAAAACAGAATATAAATAGAAAAAATAAGAGATGAGTGTTTAATAGGATGGAGAGATTTTTAATCATTCCTACTGGTGAAACCTGGGGTGATCAAGTCCCAAGAAAAATAAATAAACACCATATATATATATATATATATATATATATATATGTATATATATAAAGGCCAATAGTTAAATTTTGCAAGGAAATAAAACTATTTTTTCAGAAATGTCCAAGAGAAAAATGGCAGAGAAAACAATTGTGGGCAAAACTCATAAAGGGGGAGCTGACAGAATTATACCAGGGGAAAGAAGAATAAATCAATTTATATATGTATATGTATATATATATATATATATATGAAAATTACTGCACATAACTTTTATTAAAAAAGAAATTCAAATATAATTATAAAGGTAGAAGTATTAAATTCATCCTTTATAAATGATAATACAAATGGTAATATGTTATGAAGACTTTAATAAGGACTAAATAATAAATTAGTGAAAGATGAAATCATAGACTAATAATTATTTTACAGAGGAATTTAAATAATAGTGAAAATATATGTGAATTTTATATATTTCAGATAAAATTTGAAGAAAATTATATTTCTAAAGACAAGCACAAAAAAGAAAAGGACTAATAAGATGAGTACAAATTTTTATTACAGGATAAATAGTTAAGATTAGAACAAAATAAAATCAAATGAAAAAATATGTAAAACAAATCAAAAGACAATTGAACTGATAAAGCATTGTTTTTCAAAATAATAAGATCTATAAATCACTATTTTATTTGAATATAATAAATTTAATTACCAAATTTCAAAATGAATAAATAAAATTCACAATAATTAAGAAATTAAAAAATCAGAAACTACCTATTCTCACAAATTATAGGTATCTGAGGGGGAGATTTCAGTTTAGATCCCTTGGTTTTAGAGTCACGGCTTTCCACTGTATCATGTTGTCTCCCAATGACTTTTGTTATAAAGCAAATAGAGATGTTTTCTATGTAGCATTTTTTTAATGTTCCAGTGTAATACTTTTTTGTTAATATAAATAAGTTGATATTGATTCCTATAAAATTTTACATGAACACAAAAAAGAGTTCTTTCTTAGAAATTCAAGAATCCTCATAGTATAAAGTGCTAAATATCAGGCCCTAAGTGAATAGTAATTTTCTTATTTACCCCACATCATGGCATTGAGTTTGAAGAATGACTCGAGTAAATTGGTAAATCATAAATTTAGGCCAGGAACATATTTAAAATCACCTTTGTTCTTTGTTGTGCTATGAGTTTCAATATAGCTTAATAGTTAATTGTATGAGATGATGTGCATCTACACTTTGGGATCTTTTTTTCAGAATTCAGATAAAACTATAAAAGCATGACTCTACATCTTCAAAAATATGAACCAATGAATCAACTATGACATGTGACATATTCTATCCCCATTTCACTTTCTTCTTTGTTTTCTCTCTGATACAGCTACAAAACAAAGAATCCAAATGGTAACAAAGGTAACTGATTACATTCTTCATTAATTATTACCATAGAACCTCTATAAAGAAAGGAAAACATCATTGACATAAACCAGAGTTGGCACATTTATGAAAAAGAAAAGAAAATATGGGAATTATTGGTGCTATTATAATACACTAAAATGAGTTGATCCAGCAATGACTTGAACATTAGAAGCATTCTTCCTCTCTAGCACCACTGAAACATATAAAAATAATATTCTTTAAAAATGCCATTGAAATATATATATATATATATATATATATATATATATATATATATATATATTAGATATAGGGTATATTTTGCTTAAGAACAACATTTTTCCTTCCTAGTCTTAGTTAGAGAAGCTTTTGCTATTAAATATAGAATATAACTGAAATAAAAGAATGGCTCTAATGAGAGATTGGGTGGGAAAGAAAACTATAAGAAAAAGTGAACAGCAAAAGGAGAGAGGAAAATTATATTACAAACATAAAAAGTGACTTCATGATGAAGAGTGAAAGAAGAAAAAATTAAAAAATTGATAATATAATTATATGACTATAAACCTGGGAATTCAATGAAAGTTCATTATTAAGTGCAAAAATCTAGAATACTGAAAATTATAAAATCAGAAACAGAGATCTAAAACAATTCAATTGCAGGAAAAACGTGAGTAACCCAAAATGCGCTGATTAAAAAAGTAAAAAGCCCTGGGCCAGATGAGTATATAATCAGAACATGTCACAAATTTAATGATTAAATAAAATCTAATGATTTTTTCCCCTTAAAATAGATATTGAAGGCTTCACAACAACCTCCTTTCTTGGGGTGGCTAGGTGATACAGTGGATAGAGCACCAGTCCTGGAGTCAGGAGTACCTAAGTTCAAATTCGACCTCAAACATGTAACAATTACCTAGCTGTGTGGCCTTGGGCAAGTCACTTAACCCTGTTTGCCTTGGGAAAAAAACTAAAAAACAAACAAACCAAAAAAAAAAACCCCTCCTTTCTTGAAACACATATATATTCATGAGGACCAAAGAGGATAGAAACATATATGAGAAAGAAAACTACAACTATTTTGTTAATGAAAAATATTTGAATTTTATTTAAAAAACTGAATTTTATAAACATTTTATAAATTTTAAATTTGAACAAAATATTAGATTTATAATATATTCATATTACATATGGTAAATATACTATATATTTTATGTTATATAATATATTTAGAGAATAATTGATTGCAAGTCACATTCATATCATGAATTGAAGATGGTTCAATATCAGGATAACAAGTGGCACATTTGATTATAAAATATTTTTTTTAAATCAATTGTTTCAAAAGTTGAAAAAATCTTTTGATATAAAACATTGTACTCATTTATTTTAAAAGTTGTCAAAAATACCCAAGAAATTGGGTCCATGTTTAATTAAAACCAAATATCTGAAAGTTGTTTTCTATTCAGTTCTGAACTTT
Organism: Macrotis lagotis; assembly: GCF_037893015.1. Lineage (NCBI taxonomy): Eukaryota > Metazoa > Chordata > Mammalia > Peramelemorphia > Peramelidae > Macrotis > Macrotis lagotis. The sequence goes on along the minus strand of NC_133664.1, from coordinate 187,760,729 downwards.
ATATCAGGAATGCCTAAATATCACTTATTTCACTTAATAGACATTTTTCCTCCAGACAATTTGTTGGATATAATCCTAGCTCCTTTGCTGAATGGAATATCATATTTCATGTCTTCCAGTCTTTTAATATAAAAGTTGCTAAATCTTGTATCATCCTTACTTTGGCTCCATGATATTTGAATTCTTTCTTCCTGATTATTTGCAATATTTTCTGCTTGTTCTTGAAGCTCTTGAATTTGGCTATGATATATTTGAGAGATTCAATTTTGGGATAGCTTTCAGAATGTAATTTGTGAATTTTTTAAATTTCTGTTTTGTCCTATGAACCTGCAATTGAAAGGTAACTATTCTTGATAATTTCTTGGATGGTGATGTTTAGACTTTTTTTTGTTGTTCATAACTTTAAAGAAGTTTCAATACTTCTTAAATTATGTCTCTTCAAATTATATTCCAGACTAGTTGCTTTTCCAATGAGATATTAAAATTTTATTCTATTTCTTTCATATTTGATTGTTTTATTGTTTTTTGAAATATCATGAAGTCATTAACTTCCCTTTGCCCAATTCTAATTTTTAAGGAATTATTTTCTTCAATGAATTTTTCTAATTCTTTCCCACATAATCAATTCTGCTTTTTTTTAAGTTCTCTTCAGTGAAAGTTTTTGCCTTTCTTACCACTTCGTTTTTTTAATGTGTTACTTTCTTCAGTATTTTGTGCCTATGTGTGTGTGTGTGTGTGTGTGTGTGTGTGTGTATGTGTGTGTCCCCTTCATCAAACTGTTGATTCTTTTTCACAATTTTCTTTCATTACTGTTTTTTAAATTTTTTTTACTTCTTTATTTCACTTTTAAAATCTTTTCTGAGCTCTTCCAGGAACTCTTTTGGGGCTTGAGACCAATTCACATATTTCTTTGAGGCTCTATATGTAGCAGTTTTGACTCTGGAATTTCTTCTGACTTTACGTTTTGATTTTTCCCTGTCACCATAATAGTTTTCTGTTGTCAGGTTCTTTTTTGTTGTTGTGCTCATTTTCCCAATTAAGTTATTCATTTATCAACATATTAAAGTTGGTCATTTCCCCCCAGAGTATAGGAGGCATTGTCCCAAGCTTTAGGCAGTTTATCAAGTTATTTTCAGTGCTAGTTTGGGGGGGGTCTCTAAAATTTCTTGTAAAGTGGTATCCTCTAATGAGAGGCATGTTTACTACTCTCCTGTCCTGTGCTCTGGTCTTTGAGGGACCACTAGAACTCTTTTTCTACCTTGGAACTATGACTAGGGTCCCTACTTCCCTGAGACCACAAACTCTAAAGTGCCAGTACTCCTCCTTATCCTCGGACCGTGGCTCAGGATTGTGAACTAGATATGTATATGGACAATTCAATAGAATCCTACACTCTCTAGAGGGTAAAAATCATTGTAATTTCCTTCTGATTGAGTGTCTTATCGCCTTACCATAGGATGGCCAAGAACTCTGGAAGCCTCTGCTAATGCTGTTGTTACACTTTCAGTTGTTACATTTTCAGTTGCCCTCAAACCCATCTCTGACTTAGAGTTCCAGTCATCTATTGGCTTACCAAGTATTGTCTTGCCAGATTTAACTCCACCATAATTTACATTGTGTTAGACTAGAAACTTGTTTCACCCATTGTTTCATCTTTTTGAAGGTTCTGCCACTCTAGAAGTAATTTTGAAGCATTATTTAAAGTTGTTTGGAGGATAATTTTAGAGAGCTGTAGCAAGAATCTGCCTTTTCTCAGCCATCTTGGCACCACTCCTTTAGATATTTTCCCATAAAGCAAAAGTCTTCTCTTATTACACACTCCTTTAGTGCTAACAATCATTTAAAAATAAAAAAACAGAAACTTGAGTTTCCAGGACTTATAAGTTTTGATCAAACATCAGTACTCTTAAAGTTACATAAATCCTTTCCATGGGAAAATTCAAAATGTGTTTCAGAAGTTGATATTTTGGACTTGCTCATTCCATCAGTGCAATAATCAGGGACAATTTTGGGGTATCTGAGATGGAGAATACCATCTGTATCCAGAGAAAAGATTGTGGAATTTGAGCAAAGACCAAAGACTATAACCTTTAATATTTTAAAAAGTTATATAATTATATAATTTTTCTATCCCTTATATTTTATTTTTTCCCTTAAGGATATGATTTCTCTCTCAATGCATTCAACTTAGATCAACGTATTCCATGGAAACAATGAAACAACTAACAGATTGCCTTCTGTGGCGGGGGGGGGAGTGAGATTAGGGGGGAAAATTGTAAAATTTAAAAATAAGTTAATTTAAAAAAAAGACCTTTAGATTTTGTTCTCCATAAATCTTGATGCATATATATATATATATATTTCTGTAGTTTTTAGGTGTAGAGAAAGGAATTTTCAGTCAGATATATATTAAGTAAATTTCTTCTCTCTCCAAAAACATATTATTCATTTATACCAATTAATTTATACCTGTTCTCTTTCTAAAATACATATCCATTTTATCCCTCAGATTTCTTGATGATCAAATAGTTACTGTGTACTCACAATAAAAGATGTCTACCTTATTGCAACATTCATAATGGTCACAAAGGACAAGTGTTGCCCATGTAACAGCTCTCAGTTTTCATCGTAGACTCTTTGTTCTCTGACTTCAAATAGTTAAAAATTTTTGTGAATTATCAGATGGAAAAGAAAACTCACCTAGTAAACAAATCTATTTTGTCTTCATTACATAAGTAAAAGTCTTGTGTAAGTCACTGAATTTCTGCTTATTCAATAGGATTTGTAAGAGACAACATTTGTAAATTTTTTTTTAATCTCTAAATTAATCATTAATTATTGACAGTGATTGAGTTTTCTTCCATTAGTGGCACTGGGAGATTAATTTATTTCATATGAAATAAACTGGTATTGATCTTGCTAGCTGTATAATCAAATTTTTGAGAAACAAAAAAGTTATAAAGGAGGAATGAAAATAAATAAGTAAATAGGGTTTTTTTTGACAGTTTCTATTCAATCTCTCTAGAACTTTGACAGAGGAGTACAAAAATCAATTATTAATATATTCCTTTTTATATTCTGTGATGCCTTTAACTTATAATGTTATTTATAATCAATTTAAGGCAATTCAACTTGGGTTTAATGAAATAGACATTGATTTGCTCCGTAAAGTAACTTTAACCAATTTAGAACACAGCACTTATTTAACCATTTGAATTATATTAGCTATTTTACAAATAGTAATAATCAAATAAAATGGAAAATTATGAACTTACATTAAAGGATGATGATGTATTTGGAGAAATAACAAAACTAAATTTCCATTAATATGGCAGGAAAGAAAATATATTGCAAATATTTTGCAAAATTTAAGAAACTGATGATCAACATACATAATTTCTAGTGTTATTAGAAATTAAAATAAAACTAATATCAATAAATATGCTAAATATAAAATTATTAAATTTTAATATTATTTTATAATGGTAAACTAATTTATATTTTTCATTCCTATGGTCATCAAATTTCCAATATACAAGAAAAAATCAATGAATAAGTGATAATAAGGGTCTACTATCATCAAAGCATGTGCTAATTTTATTGTTGAATTTAAATGAATTCTTGAAGAGAGGTATTAGAAAGAGCATGTGAATGTCTGGTCCTATTAAAAGTAAACTCTCAAGATATTTTGAAGATATATTCAATATATATGATTTCATTTTTGGTCCATTTGAATGATGCTAATGGTAGAAAAGTTCTTGATAACCCTCAATTTGTATGATTTGGGGACTTTTTCAATTATCTCACTAATCACAAAACATTTTGATTAATTTCAATTTAGGCATTTTCCAGATATATAGCTATGTCCTATATAGCAATAATTCAAAAAGTTATAAAGATTGGAATTTTAAAAACAAAAATCTGATGAATTGAGCTGAGACTTCAAAGACAAAAAGTTGATAATTTCTGGGCTAGGATGAGTGCTCCTTTCAAAAAAAATTGATTATTAGTTGAAAAACTTTAGGATCAAATATATTTCATTTATATATCATTCTGTCTATTTCTGTGTAAATTTTCAATACAAACTATCAGTAATTATTAGTGAAATATCATATCCATATAATTTACAAACATTTTTATTGCTATCAAAAATTTTGGTGAACATTGCTTTGGATTACTGCAATAGTCCCTTAAAAAGGACTCTCTTAGTTCCTAACTCTCCTCTATCCATACAAGTCCTCAAGAAGCTGCCAAAATAATTTTCCTACAACATTTGTTGCTGTCTCATTCTTTACAGTCTTGCTCATATCTTCACAACCCTAAATGGAATTTTTTTTTGACAAAGATAAAGGAGTACTTTGACACTTCGTCTTCCAGTTAACTTACCAGATGAGGAAACTGAGGCAAACACAGTTCAGTGTCTTGCCCAGGGTCATATAGCTAGAAAGTTTCTACAGTCAGATTTGAACTCATGAAGATCAGTGCTCCTGACTTTAGGTCCAGCAATCTAACCACTGTGCTATCTAGCTGCCCTTTCAACAGCATATGTCTAGCCATAAAACTTTTTTATTCAAGAATCTTAAGTTGCCATTTGTTTCTTCCAGAATAAAATATTAATTCTTCATTTTGCTCTTAAAAAGTTCTTCACTAACAGGTTCTAGATTACCTTTTAAGATTTATTTCATATTATTGCATTTTACAATTCTATATTTCAACTCAAATGATCTATTTTTTGTTCTTAAACTCCGTATTCCATCTCTTTCCTCTGCACATTTCCACAAATCGTTAACTATACCTAGAATACACCTGCTCTTCACCTCTGACTCTTATAAAATGTAATCCTTTGCTTCCTCCAAAACTCAGCTAGAAGCCATTCATAAACAAACTAGTTGTTAGTGTGCACTCTGTTCTGAAATTATCTTGTAGTATCCAACTGTGTAAAGCAAACTCCTTGATAGAGTCTGTTTCCCCCCACTCCTACTGTCTAAGTTAGAACAGTGCCTTTTAAATTTAAGTAAATGGTTGTTTAATTAAATTGAATGACCAGAGACTTAGAACATGGTGTTGCCTGACACATTTTTATTCTTAACAGTTTGTAGACAAATGCTCCCCCCCATTTTCTTTATAGGAAATTGAATTTGCTAAGGATCCAGGAGAGTTAGGACTCATTATAATAAGATTCCGTATTCATGAATACTTCATTAGTAACTTTTATTTATGTAAATTGTTCCTCTATTCTGTGTGTAGGACTTAAGTCTTTCAAACAAAGAAATGGGTTTTTATTGTAAAGAAAGATACTTTACAAAGAGATTTATTGTATCACTGCATTCATGTACTTGCTTTGGGAAAGAAAAACAATCCAGAGTTTGGCTTAGACTGCTACCCAGAATTTTGTGGGGCTTTCAAAGAACATGGAACTGCACAAAAAATGATAAGGAAAGCAAGCTATAGCACAAGATAAAATTGTGGAGAACAGGAAAATATATCATACTAGAAGAATTTTCCTTTTAATCTAAATGTTTAGCAACTAAAGGGATAGATTCTTATTCTCCTTTCCTAGAAATTGTCATCAATATGTTTATCTACAGTCATTTTCAAAATGATAACCTATGTCACTTAATTACATTTTCTACATGTACAAAATTTTCTCAAAGGCAGACCATCATACACATCCCCTTGTAAACAATCTGGTTATAATATTCCATTATTTTGACTAAAGACAAAAACAATGAAAAGGATTCTGACAGAATGTATTCCTTGTTCTTACCAGCAAGGAAAGACTGAAATGGTAACAAGTCTCAAATGAAGTGATTTCAAGATAATTAAATCATTACCTATTCTTTATTAAATGGAATTTATCTACAAGGTCTTTTTAAACACATGGCTAACTCAATCAATAAAATATATGATATTGCTAGTATTCTGTTATAGAGTAATCACCCTTTTTTCTATACTTCTGAGAACTGGCCAAAATGTTAGCAAGGTAGAAGCTGATAAAAATAACATTGTGCAAAGTGAGATGCTTGTTTATTATTTACAAAAACTTACTAAGTCATGAATGGATTTGCTCTCTATCGATGTAAAGAATTCTACTACTGCTAGTTTCCCATACTGACAAAATAAGTGATACCTTCTGTAATTATTTATGCACAAATAATAGAGACAAATCAGAGCTATAAATCAGAGAGTAGAAAACTACTTCAATAAAGCAAATATCATAATAACACAGTATCACAGTATCACAATAAGATGAGTCAAATGAACCTTTTGGTTTCCCAATGCATAATAAAAGTTATATGTATACTATATTATAGGTTATTAAGTGTGCAATAGTATTATGTCCTAAAAATGTACATTCCTTAGTTAAAAATATTTTACTGCTAAGAAATGCTAACCATCATCTGAGCAAAACTTTCATGAGTTGTAAACTTTTTACTGGTGTAGGGTCTTATCTCATTGTTCATTGATATTGAATTATTAGGGTAGGGGTCTTTATGGCTTATCTCAGCTTTTTTATATGCCTTCTTCACTAAGCTAAGCTTAATCATTTCAAACTTTTGACTTAAAGTGAGAGGCTTCTGATTCTTCCTTTCACTTGAACACTTACAGAATATTGTAAGATTATTAGTTGGCTTAATTTCAATATTTTTGATTCAGGGAATTGGAAAGCCCAAGGGGGAGAGAGAGAGAGAGAGAGAGAGAGAGAGAGAGAGAGAGAGAGAGAGAGAGAGACAAGAACAGCTAGTAGGTGGAGCAGTCAAAATACATACAACATTTATGAATTGTTTGCCATCTTCTATGGGCATGGTTCATGGTTCCACCAAACAATAAGTATATCAAAAAATAAAACAATATTAATGTGAAAGATGACTGATTATAGATCATTATACCAAATATAATAATGAAAAAGTTTGAAATATTGCAGCAATTACCAAAATGTAACGCAGAGACAGAATATAAGAACATGCTATTGGAAAAATGATGCCAATAGACTCGCTCAATGCAGGACTGCTACAAACTTTCCATTTGTAAAAAAAAATACCTGCAAAGTATAATCAAATAAATCAAGACACAATAAAATGAGGTATGACTGTATCCGAAAATTAAAGATTTTCTCAAATAGGACACCAAAATGATGAAAGGAAATATCATATGAAGAGTAGTCAAGAGAATTGTGACTGTTTACGCTAAGGAAAATCAAGGGAAAACAAGATAGGAAGGAAGACAAGGGAATGAACTTATCAATACTATTCTAGGAGGCAGAACTAAATAAAAAAGGGGGAAATGGAATGAGAAAGTTTTCAGATCAGTATAAGAAAGAGTTTGTAACAACATTAGCTAATTAACATTGCAATGAATTACTTGGGAGACTAACTTTGCATTGTTAGAGGTATTCAAACACAAACCTGACTGATCATCTGTCAGGGATGCTGTTGAAAAGATTTCTATATTGCTTGTAAAGTTAGTTCAGATAATAAACTTTCTGATCTAAGGTTCTACAGGTAGATAACAAACACACTCTTATCTAAAAATAAAATGCTCATTGATTAATTCCTTACTAAATTTTAGCTTGGATACCAACCCAGGAGATATCCTAAAAGGTGTTAATCACTTATTAACACCTTAAATAGGGATCCCTCTCTACAGGGCTAGGGTAATTCTAAATAATGTAATAAGCACAGCTACAATCTTATACTTTGTGAAACTAGCTTTGAAGAGCAAAATGGGAATTCTTAGGAATTACACTCTCGGTACTTCTGAAAATTGTACTGCAATTGTACATTAGCTATGAATATAATGATACTTGGGGGAGGGTATAAATTGAGAAGAGTAATATAAACTCTGCAATTGTAAACAAAGACTTATGGAAACATAATAACCAATCAAGACATTTATGTGCACCTACTATATGCTAATCTCTATTGCTATTCTTCATGCAGATAACTGCAAGTTGGGAATATTTAAATTTTGTTCACAATAAAATATTTTATATTTCATTTTTAAGGTTATTCTAGGACCCAATAATGATCATGTTTGCTATTTTTTTGAACCAGTGATGGATTTCCATTGACTTATTCATGATTTCTTTTGCACAGTACTCATCTTGACTATCAATATTTATTTATATTTAGTATAAGTATAAATAAAATAAGAATTGTGCATGAATTTTATTGATTGGCTGCTTGTTTAATTGAATGGTCTTGAGATTTAATTATATAAAAGAAATTAGCGGTGATAAAACTACCCCTATCAATGCAGGTAAACAATTTTTCTTCAATTTGTAGTTTTAGAGAGATGCCTAGGAAAGTTGAGGTCAAGTACCTTGCCTGTGATCATTAGCAAGCATTTGAAAGAGACAAAACTTTAATCATATCTTGCTCATTTAGTATCTAGCTTTCTATACCCTCGATAACATACCCTTCTTTTTTTAAAAAAGTATTTTAATGTATCTGACAATTGATTTTTCTTTCTTATGTTGTCCATTTTTTTTATTTTCCTAATGAAAACAAATTTTTTGCAAAAAATTCCATATTTTATAGTTGTTCAATCATCATTTTAAGGATATAGTTTCAAATTTAATAAATAAATTTTGAAATAGACAAGTAAAGCAGTGGTTCTACCATTTTCTTTCTTCACTCTAAATTGCCTTTGGTTCTTTCAAATAAAAAAAAAAGCCTAGATTGGGAATTAGCATAGCTATGTTTAAATTCTGATTTTTTTTAAAAAGCTTACTACCTCAATGATTTTAGACATGTCATCTCACCACTCTGTGTCTTAGCTTCCTTGCTTTTAAAATAACTGTATTTCTAAAGTTCCTTTTGGCTCTTAATCTATGATTCTTTTAGCCTAAGATTTTGTGCAATGTGTAGTTTCACTAAAAAGATAAGACTAATTGCATGGTTTCTGAAGAGTAGCTGAGGTTGGTAAAACGGGGCAGCATCTCTCAAGTCAGGAGGATTTGAGTTCAAATGTGACCTCAGACACTTACTAGCTATGTGACCTCGGGCAAGTCATGTAACCCTGACTGCCTCCATCCAGTTGTTCTGAGAGACATGGATTTTATACTATGCTCTATCAAAAACTAGCTATGTGATCTTGGATAAATAACTACTTCTTGGGTAGTTCATTTGCAAAAATATATTTTACTAGATACACATAGACATCTGTGATTCTCTCATGCAAAATAAGAGTTTATTTATTTTTTTGTCTAACAAATTGGCATGAATTTTTCCATCCAGGAAAGGAAGATGAGCCTAAGTATTCTGTCCTTACATGAAAAGCATTTTATATAATATATATGTGAGCATAGGTATGGTAACACATATATTTGAATGTTGATTCTTTTTAACTTCTCTTATTCAATTTTTCCTTTCACAAGTCACATAACAAATCCATCTTATACTTCCTAAAGTACTATAAGAAATAGTTAATGTTAAAGAGTAAAGTTTGAAGAATAGTAAATCCTGATATTTATAAAGGAATCTCATCTATTATCTTTGTATCATCTATTACTTTCACCAGCTGCCCCAGATCAACAAATCCTATCTAGTACTTCTTAAATTCCCCCAAAAGATTCTATTGTATAATCTCTAATTGTACAATCATCTAATTCTAATTACACTGCAAGTATAATTATACAATTGATAAATGTTATTACTATTGCCCATAAATGGTCACTTGGGGGAGGGAGGCATCCTGCCTCATGGATTTACTAATTCGTGGGAATGGCAAGACAGATGGAAAGCTGTCAGTTTTTCTAGTCTCTGTGCTGTTATAAGATCATAAGATAAGTAGTCCACTGGAGAATTTTAATGTCATATATTTTTAGACTTGAGAAAAAAAACATCTTTTGTTCTTATTTTATTTTCTTCTTCATAGTAACCAGGTAGATTTGACAATTGGATAATTTCTCCAGTAATATAGGTCTGCCTATCATTATTTCGAGATTTACAAATAGTTGCCTCTCTAGCACTTCTAGTTAAGAAGTCATCAATTTTCCTTCTATCTTACTAGATAATCTCTGTTCTGATTAGCATATTTCCTTTGACAATTACCTTTTTAAATTTTTTTTTGCTGAAAAGAAAAATTATCCTGCTAGAGTTTGTAATGTGCACTTGTTAGAGCAGAAAATTTCTTACACTGCTTTAAAAGTGACTTATGGAAGCTCCTTTTAGAAAATAAAGTTTGAATCAAAGAATTATTCAAAGTATCACTGACTATTTCTGGTTTTCTTATCTTTTGTATTCTAGAGCAATAGATACTTGGAATATCTATGATTGAAATCCTATTTGCTAACTGAACAGTTATGTAAAATTTTCTGCTGGAAGAAAATTGTCATTTTTTAATAACAACTATCATGTTTCATTAGTATTATTAAATTATCATAATATTAATGTCAAAACAATATGTTTTGTTATTTTATATCACTGTTATAAGCAATATTATAGGAAGAACAACAAGGTATATAGACGGAGAATCAGTCTTGAAGTCAGTAAATTCTAGTTTAAAGTCCAGCTTCTAATACTTAGATACTCTATGACCACGGAACTCACAGTAACCAAGGAAATTCTCTAATACTCAGAGTTACAGAGATGGTTCCTACCTTCACTGGTAGAAGAAATTTTTTTTTCTCCTTGAAAGTTCACTATTATCAATGAAATAATGAGTAATTCATAACTCTGGTGCTATTTATAACAAACTCAAATTATTACTATCTATTTCTTCTAAACTCAAACCAGGAATTTCAGAGTCATTCAGATTTGAAAAAAATAAGAAAATGATGAAAATTTAGTAGAGGCAAATAAAATTAAGAAAATGAAGTCTCAATGACTGAAAATATTGGCCCTAGACTTTTCAAAGCTGTCTGGAGGAAGGATTCACCCATAAAATAATCTATCTTTTTTTTTAGTATGGTAGGACAATAAAAAAAAATCAAGATAAAATAAATTACCTTAAGCTTACTGTGAAAAGGGTATTTTAGCAATATTGATTTAGCCTTTAAATCTGATAGATATGTAGCCAGGTGGTCCCCAAGGGAACAAAGGTCAGGATCTGAGAGGATCCTTTATCTTAGAGCCCATGGATCTTAGAAATCTATTAATCTAAAGGTTTTATCTTACTGATAAGAAAAAGGGCCCACAGAGGATAGAGGTTATATAAGCACTAAACAGCAGAACTGGGATTTGAATTCTGGTCTTTAGACTCCAAATCCAGGCCTTTTTCTATTATACCACATAAGTCTAATTGTATATTTACTTTCTCCTTATGAAAAGGTCTCCTATAAAGTTCTACACTGATACCTCATCTTGGCATGGAGATAACCCTGGTTTCTTGAAGGCTTACCACAGGTAAGTCCTGACAAACTAGAAAGGTGTTCATTATGGAACCTGTGATTATGGTTTTTACTTGAAGACCAGGCTAGCTAAATTTGGATAGGCTCATCACCAACATGGCTATAGGATAACAAATTTTTCAACCACAGCAATTCTCAAGCTACGTATATTAATAAATATGTTGTGATTGTGTTAATGGAAAGAGCAGTCATACCAACAAGATTACAGATCCCCAAGTACTAAAGAAAGCATGGAAAAGATACACTCCCTGTATATATATGACTAGAATAGTCAGGACAGTTAGTGGTTTGTAGCTTTCTTTTCATGCCCTTTCAAAGGGAAAGAAAGTTTAAATAGCGTCTGTACTGCCAAGGAATACTACTAAAAAAAAAATGGAGCAAGCAGAAATAGAAGCAGCATCGCAGACATAGCAGGTCAGATTGTGATTAAATTTGTATATTAAAAACCTCCTAATTCATGTCTATAACAGAATTCAAGTCATTTGTTCAGCAGTAGCACAAAGTTTACTCTAAAAGAGATGAGAAATAGGAGAAAGGCATAAAATAACATAGAAGATAATAACAAAACTAATAAATATGCACATACCATATAGCAAGTCAAAGGTACTCAGCATTGATGTTATAGAATAAATCAGTAAAAATTCTAAAGGAAATTTTTCTATAATCACATGATATTGCATACAAATAGAATTTGTCATAACCTTTGGACTTTTGTCCGGTAACATAAGGCAACACTGCTTTCCTTAGAATTAGAGGTCTTTGGAACATGTCTATCACAGTTATTTTCTATTTCATTTGTCAGCAAACTTTAATTTCAAAACAACAACAAAAATGAGCCTCCTCAGCTCCCTGAAAACCATGGAGGTAAAAACAAGAAATATTTCAAAGCAAGAAAGCAAACAGACTGTGAGGACTGAAACTCAGACCAGAGGCATCTGCTCTCCAACTCACACTCCCCACACCCACCCTTCCTTCTCATGATCGTACAGATTTTTCTAAGAGATATTGCCATTTAAGCTTTGTTTTTCCCTAAAATCTGGCAATACCTATCACTTCAGGCAAGGCAGCAAAGCCACAAACAGTATCCAAACCGGAAAACAGAAAAGCTGTTCAGTCTTTTTTTCCCCGCCAATCCATTACTTACTTATTTATTTTCCCTGAAGAAAAACTCCTCCGTTCTACTTAAAACTATACTCACTCACTTCCAAAGAAGACTAATTATACCATTAAAGCAAATACCATAGGACCGATTATTGTATGAAGGAATAAAGAAAGGTCTGGTCAAATAAACAAGGCAACTCCCTCTGGGCTTTCACTTTTAACAGAGGAAGAAGAATCTTATAACCCAGCTAGCCCTGATCTTCTTTTTTAAAAAATACCAAAGCAATCTTTGTTTTTCACTCTTTTCCAGGATCCCTCCTCTTTCCTTATCCTTTTTAATTGAGAGGCTGCCAACACAATTTCCCATTCACAACCTTCATGAGGGGAGAAGGGAAAAATATTAAGGAAGGAAAGACTGATAGGAAAGAAAAAACATAAAGAGGGAAGGTTAGAAGTAACTCCTTACTTTTGAATAAGGTAGATCGTTCAAGAACTAAGTACCGACTATCATGGCAGCATTGATTATAAATGCATCATCCAGAAAAGGTGACTATCATGAAGTACTTTTCTCTAAAGGTAAAGGTGATTTCCCCACTCATATTTTATATGGAATTTTCTTTTGCCCTTATTACATATTACCACACAACATTCTTATTTGAATATAAAATCTATCAACCCCTATGATGGTTGACAAGGACTGAAGATAGGATCTCTTATTTTCTTCTTTATATCCTAGAACTTAAATTTGCAATGTATATAGTAAGCATTTAATAAATGTTTATTTAATTGAAGATTTTGTCTACCTGTCTGTCTTTTTCATTTCTATTTCAGAGTCCTCCAGCTTTCTTTCAAGTGGAATGACAAAGGGGCAGTATGGTTTACTGGATAGAAAGCTGAATTTATGATTAGAAGACCAAATCCTGGCTCTGTAATTATGTTAGTTTGAAAAAGCCTGTCCGCTTTAGGACTCATTTCTAAAATGGAGATAAAACTTGTTGTAATAATCTTGTAGAGTTATCTGTGGGAGAGAAGTTTGTAAGTCTTTAAGAGCAATAGAAATATAAATTATTTTTATTTTTTACCTTGTTAATAGCTTAAGAACATATTTAGGGAACTATTTAAGATAACACTGTCATATTTTTATAGTTGTACAAGATGCCTATTTTACTTTCTTTTCTTCCTCTGGGATGAAACATATATATGTGTGTTTGTGTGTGTGTGTGTGTGTGTGTGTGTGTGTGTATGTTTTAAGTCCAAGTGAGTCTTTCAAATAATGTTACTTTTATCATAAATAAGGATAAAAAATCACTACTTATTAAAATGTGGAATATACTCAGATTAGGAAAATAGTATATATATTTGTTCTATCAGAAAAACAAAAAGATAATTCCAACCTATTTTGAGTATTTGATTATAAACTTTAACAGGAAACAGAAGAAAATATATGTTTAGAAGACCACTAAATATCTTTATTAGTTCTAGTAATTTTAATTTTAATTCTGTCACTTCTGCATGTGATTCTCAAATCTTTCTCAACCCTGACCTCATAAGCTACATGAATAACTTACTAGTCACTGTCACTTAGACAACACTCTTACTCCATTGAGTAGATAAACTAACCTAGTTTGCAATTTACTTAATGTTTACTATACACACTGTGTTACTGCTGTGCTTGTAAAATTAAAATGTTCAAACAGATCAGTGGTATAATTCTACTGAGGCATTCCACTTTCTTGGTGTGATTGGTCAATGTTTATTGTACTTGCATTGCCATTAAAAGGATATTCTAAAAGTATAAGATGAACTATATCAATAAATGGGCAATTAGTAATCTTTCAGAGGACCAAATAGGTTCTTTCACATACTTAAAAAGGAATCTCTGAGTTCATTTGTGACCTGATGAAGACATTAAGTGATACTCACTTGTATTGTATATAACCTTCCAGACCATCTGTTCCAAAGCTGAGATAACTCAGAGATGAGTGAACTAGAACACAGGTCTATTAACCCTTATGATGGTTGACAAGGACTGAAGATAGGATCTCTTATTTTTCTTCTTTATATGTCCTAGAATTTAAATTTGCAATGTATATAGTAAGCATTTAATAATCAACTCAGGGAGAGAGTGCCTAACTTTATAATATTATATCTGCAGTAAAGATGAATAGAAAAAAACCTCATGTATTAAGCAATTAGAATTAACAAATGAGGACAGATTTCCTATCAGAAAGTTAAAGAGCAAAAGAACTGACCAATGTCAATAATTCAGATTTAAAATGTTCAAGTCAAATATCATCATCTTCCCCCCAAAAGCTTGTTCCTCTTCTTAGCTTCTCTACTTCTGCTGATAACTCCACCATTTTTCTATTCAACTGGGATTGGAAATTTAGTAACTTCTGATTCTCTCCTCCTCACCTCTCACATAGACCTATTGTATCTACCTAAGCATTATTTCTCATATCTATACCTTCTTTTCTTGTTGTCTAGGTCTTTGTTATCTCTTATATAAACTATCTTAATGCCTTTCTCTATCATCTCCTTGGTAGAATTTCAAAGTTCCCACCTTGAAAAATTTTTTTTTATTTATTTACTTATTTATCAAAGAAAAACAAAACAAAATAAAATTCTCAGTTTAGCCTTCCATGCCATTTACAATCTGATTGCAATCTATTTCCCCAACTTTATTAGACTTCCTTTATCATGCATTCTCTTCATGAACTGGTTATTCTAGTCACAGCTGGATATTCACCATTACTGACCCTTACCCTGCCCTTAGAACCTGTGTACTTATGTAAAAAATAGTCTTTCATATCCACATGCAAAAATATTTATAGAAGCTCTTTTTATAGAGGCAAAGAATTGGAAATTGAAGAGATGCACATCAATTGGGAAATGGTTGAACAAATTGTTGTATATGAATATGATGGAGTACTATTTTTCTCTAAGAAATCATGAGGGGTGGAACTTCAGAAAGGCTTGGAAAGATGAATGCTGAGTGAACTGAGCAGAACCAGAAGTACATTGTGTGAATTAACAACAACATTGTGTGATGATCAGTTTTGAAGGACTTGCTCATCTCAGCAGTACAATAATCAAAGACAATTGTAAAGGACATGTGATAGAAAATACCATCCATAACTAGAAAAGGAAATATGGAGTCTGAATGCAGATCAAAGAATACTGCTTTCAGTTTTCATAATTTGTTTTGTTATACATTTTCCCCCTCTCGTAGCATTTTTTCTCCTTTTTGTTCAGATTTTTCTTTCATAACATGATAAATGTGGAAATATATTTATCATAGCTATATATATATATATATATATATATATATATATATATATATGAAACTTATATTAGATTGCTCTCTGTTAGGGGGAGGGAGAAAAATGTGAAATTCAAAACCATACAAAAATAATTGTTGAAAATTATCTTTGCATGTAGTGGGAAAAATAAATTAATAATAATCAAAAAGAAATAGTCTCTCACATCTGCCTGTTGAGTCCTTTTCTTTCAAGGCCTAGTTCAGATATTACCTTTTCCCTGATGCTTTTCCTGACTTTTCTAATCATATACAATTTTCTTCTTTATATGACTTTAAGACTATTCTATTTACATTTCTCACTGACACATATCATAACTTGTAACATGGTACACACAGATATATCTATATCTATCTATATCTATATCTATCTCTCTCTCTCTCTCTATCTATCTATCTCTATCATCTCTATCTCTAGCTCTAGCTCTAGCTCTATCATCTATATCTATATCTATCTTCTTCATTCAGGTTACTTTATAGTGTCTATGTGTTGTCCTCTCCCATAAGAATGTAAGCTGAGTGAGATGAATGATTACCTTGTTCGCTTGCATTTTTATTCTCAGGACTTAAGACAATACTTAGTATATCATAAGTGTTCAATCTTCTACACTATGAAATATGCTGCTCTTGTCCTATTAGGATGGGTTTTTCAGTGGGAAAGTAGCTTAAGATTGCTGAAAGCAATGAAAGACTTCTCAACTACAATTACACTCAAACTCTGCCTCACATTCAGTTGTAGTATCTGTTTCACTCAAAACATATTGATCTATTTATTCAATGGACTTGTGTTCATCCAACTTCATGCTAATGTAGATAATAGGCATTTTTCCATCCAGGGTTTGTCCTGTGGAGATGGTTTGAATGACCACTTCTGAGTAATCATGGATCTCTTTGAATAGATACTGAAACATTATCACCATTTTTTTTCAATCAGAAGCAAAATATCAAACAGTAGAACTACATGACTTAATCATTTATTATAGAGGGTCTTAAGGGGAAGCTACTCTTAAACAGTGGATAGAGCACCAGTTCTGGAGTCAGGAGAACCTGAGTTCAAATCTGGTCTCAGTATACTTGACACTTACTAGCAGTCACTTAAACCTGATTGCCTCCACTCCAGGGACATTTCCAGTCAACTGATTCATACCTGGCCACTGGACCCACTACATCTAGACTTAGCACAACACCCCCTCATTCAAAACCAAATCACATACATGTCATGGCTTCACCTTCCTGATGTCATGTCCTTCTTTGAGAACAAAGGACAAATATAAGCATCAGTATCATCATCACATATGGCATATTGGAAGTAATTTGAGAAAGAAAATGAAAATGCATAATACATTAAAAATGCTATTTTCTCTATAATTAGTATAATGCATAGTGTTTGCTTTGGATGGTAGCAGGTGACAGTAATAACTGTGTAATTGATTATGATTTCATTTCTTCATTTCATAAGCTATAAAATGATGGTATTCCTACATAGTCATTTTATTTAAGAATGGTGTCCAATAGGTTGATCTTCTCTTGTTGCTTCCAGAAATCAAAGTCTATGTCACAGTACTTAACTTTTATTTTAGCAAGGGTATGTTGTGCTACTTCTAATATATTAGCTTAAGGTTTAGACACATCAGATTCTTATAGAAGGATCAGTCTGTTATACTTCAATCAAAAGCAATCAATCATATGAACAAATCCTAAAAGTTGATATTTTTTATTGGATGAAGGCTAAACTGAATAGTATGTCTAACCTAAATGCATGAATTAGTATTGTATTAGTAGTATATGACCTACAATTGTTTTCTACTCATATGTAACATTGTCTATGCATTCATATTGCTTTATATTTTTGAAAAGTCATTAGAAATATCCTATAACTAAAGCAAAATATACTAATGCTAACAATAAGATGAATGGAATTTAATACTTTAATGTATAAAATTTATAAGTGAAGTTCTGATCTTGAAGCAAAGACATGCCTAAATAGTTTTTTTAATTACTTTTTCATAGACAAATATATTCATGGAAATATATAATTTTATTTTATTTTTTAAATTTTTTTTTAGGTTTTTGCAAGGCAAATGGGGTTAAGTGGCTTGCCCAAGGCCACACAGCTAGGTAATTATTAAGTGTCTGAGGTCGGATTTGAACCCAGGTACTCCTGACTTCAGGGCCAGTGCTCTATCCACTGCACCACCTAGCTGCCCCAGGAAATATATATTTTAATCAATGTTCTTCTGATAATTGTTTGCCCAATAAAGGCAACAATTATCGAAAGTGACAAGCAAAAGTTGCAATCTCTCAACTTAAAAATCTAGATACCAAAAAAATAACATTAGGTTATTTATATATTTAAATTACATTTATCTAGGACCATATTGGAATTATAAATCATAAGAATCTTAATTCAATAATAGATTATGGAAATAAACTCAAATTAAGTAGCAGGAAAATATGCTTCTGTTTATGGTGAAAAAATTTATTTTCATTCACACAAAGAAATTCCAAATTTGATAAGTCTAAATTTAAAATTAAAATTCTAACAATATTATTTCAATCATTCAATTCAATTATTTCAAAGTTTTGTTAGGACAAAAAGAAAATAGTTTAACATTATTGTGACCATATCTTTCTTCATATAGCAATATCCTTCTTTTATTTGTTTTTGCAAATCTGGATTTAAATGTGTGATTTTATGTGAAAATCTGACCAAAAGCTAAACAAAATAAAACAAAACAGAGCTTCCATTCAGAATTTTAATAAAATTAACTATGATGTACTCATACTCAGTGATTCCTATTCAGGCATAGACTATACATTTTAAAATCGTCACAAGCTGTGAAATTAAGTTTATATTGATTGGATTTCTCTCACAATTTTCTCTTAAAGTTAAAAGCATTTCAAATATGTTTCATGATTTAAATGACTATCAAATGTTAGTTAATATCTGAAAGCTTTATAAAGATAAATCAAGTTTTCTCAACTATTAAGTTGGTCTTTTTTCTCAGCATTTACCAATGTCTCCAAAAGAAAAAAAATGAAAACAAATCCCTTGACTCATAAAATTGTTTTTATCATGTTTTTGAAATTATATAATCAGATAAATGTCATTAAATATCATATAATATATGAAACACTGTTTATTATTAATAATTTTCAGTGCATATATATGTATATATATATTATATATATATATACATACATCTTTTCACCTGGGAATTCTAGTCTCTTCTAGAAAAAGTTTTAAAACAGTTACTGTATTTGTTTAAGAGTTGAAAAGTGGGACATAAGGCTACTTGTTTCAAACCAAGAGAAAATGTTACATTTAAAAAATTTTGTGGTAAGAAAAAAGACAGATTTTCATTTGGTCTCCATCAATGGGCAGGGCAACATCAACTTAACAGTTTAATCAAATTTACTCCCCCTGGCATGACTTGAGCCTTTCTATTTAATACTCATCATCCTCATTCCTCACATACAACCTCTCTTTTCAATTCAACATATTACCCATGCATTCTGGAGCTCCCCCCAAACCATATTGGACTGGAAGGTATTAAAAGTAAGTAAACCACCAATAAATGTAACTGCTTTACTTAGTCAAGTAGGGAGGTAGACAACATGCAGATAAAATGGCTAAATTGTTCAGAGTTGTGAAGCTGACTTTGTTCTCTAAACTTTCCAAGAACTCTGGTGGAAAGCTTCATTCTGAATTCAATCAATACCTTTTATGCTTTTTCTGAATATAGAAATTCAGAAATTTTGTTCTCTCCTCAAAATTCATTTTATTAATGCACCTAAGAAAAGTTCTATCAAAATAATGATGAATGTGATTTGCTGTTTTCTGCTTTAAAGGTCAAGCTAATGAAAACCTACAGAGGCATGTCCTCTGAAAGTTTATAGAAGAGTTAGAAAGGTAATTGATACTCTTCTATACTCTTGCAAAAGAGTAAGACCCATTACAGTCCCACTAGGGAACACTGCCCTGAAAAGACAATGCTTGGATCATGTGCTCAAATATTAAATGAAGCACATTTTTATATGTACATGCTTTTATCTAATTCCCAAAGCTTTTCATATCTCTTTAAGAAACTTGGATAAGTGGTAGTCACAGATACTATCAATTCAGGAGGGCAAGTTTTTGCTAAACTGGAGTATTTTGGAAAGAAGATATGTTTATTTTTGCTCTTGCTGCTATTGAATTAACCCACTCAATCCTATGACAATGAATTTGCCTTATTCATATAGGGCAGAAAGTTATTGAGCGTGACTATATAAGGTAAACAAATAAGTCAAGAAAGAATTTTATCTGTTTATGGAAAAAATTCTTAACAATAACTACAACCAAAAAAAAATACTTAAAATGAAACTGCCTGAACCATGTCACATCTTTCCTAATTGATGAACACTAAATTAAGAGGGTGATGACACATCGCTTTATACCATCAATAAAAGAGTCTATCTTCATTCACAAATATCCTAGAATTTCTGAAGCCAATTATGAATGACATAAAAATTTTAATATAATTTTGTGGAATAAGTCACATTAAATTAGGGTCATACATTGTATTATACCTCGACTCAAAATCTGCCAAGTAATCTTTTTATTTTCATATGAATTCATGGGAGATCATGATGTGTTATCATAAAGATATGAAAATTATCCCTTTATCACTGAAACTTGAAGTTTTTCATAGCACTTCAATTATCTACATTGAGCCAACTCATTGCAAGATAAGCTTCCAAAAAAACCTGATGTCACAAGATGGCATACTTAGACAAATATCCCATTATGAAAATCCAAAAATAGTTAACATACTTCAAGAATTCCAGCAGTAATACCTCCCCCTATCCCAAAATTAAAAAAAAAAAAACTTGCGGGTAAAGAGAAACCTATGTTTGAAGTCTGCCTCTAACCCTTATGAACACAATCAAGTCATTAAACTTTTCAGAGTGTATTTGCAATCTATAAAATTAGAAAAGTCACACCTGCAAAATCTATTTCATAGAACTAGTGTGAAAACTGAATGAAATAATTTATTGAATGCATGGTATAAATCTTAATACACAAATGTCAGCTGCTGCTGCTGTTTCAGCTGCTGCTGTTGATCGTAGTGGTGATGATGGGTGATAGAGTGATGAAGGTAATAGTGGTGGCAATATTTGCCCTCCATTCTCAAAGAAGACCATGACTTCAGGGAGGTGATGCCATGACAAGCACTTAAATTGAATGTGAGTGGGGGTGGGCTGTGCTAAGTCACCAGCCTCATTTTCTTCTTCAGAGTCATCTGGGTTCAGTGGCCAGAATGGATCAGAATGACTGGAGATAGGCATGGAAATGAGGCAATCAGGGTTAAGTGGCTTGCCCAATGTCACATCCCAGTAAGTGTCAAGTGTCTGACGCTGAATTTGAACACCCATCCTCCTGACTCCAAGGTCAGTGCCCTATCTACTCTTCCACTTAACATCAAGGTAATAAGAACTTCAAGTTAAAATTTAGGAGTAATAAATATCTTTCAAGGACAGTTTCAGGCAATTTTGGATAATGGAAATGCCATAAAACAATGTAGCTTTACCCAAAAAATTAATAGAAAATGATCTGGAGATTATTCACCCAGAGGTGTTTGACCTAAAAAGGCCTTAAAAAGGCATAATATCAAGGCCTTTCAGATTCTTTTGGATTCAAATGAACAGTATATTGAGAGAAACAAATGAGACAATAGGAAATAGGTTACAAAAGCTGAAAAAAAACTCTTCAAGCTGGAAATTTCTTCAGAACATTAAGATTTTTTAATCTACAATATCATATCATTTCAGAAAATATAAAAGAATAGAAGGAATGTTGAAATTAGTCAAAAGAAACTGTGGTTCATATTTTGCCTCTGGTTTTTATGTTGTTGGAGTGTTTTGCAAACTTTAAGGCATTGTGCTGCATAAATATAAATTATTATCATTAAAAGTGAACATACCTTTTCCCAGGTAAGTAATCTACTTAGTTCTTGTAAGCCTCACATAAACTTTCCTTTAAGTGATTGTTCTATCACTCCATAAAATTTGTAGAACCCGTTAAGAAATCTTTTGTTTCAACCACTAAATCTGTTGGTGATACAAAGAGCTAAAAATGCAAAAAAAAAATCAAAACTACTATCATCACTATTTTTTTTTAAAAAAGGCACAAGTTCTGACAGTAGCAGCTATTATGGTATTTTTCTGCACACCACTATTGCCAAGATCCTAGTTTGAATTTTTCTGACTCATACTACCAGAATGATAATATGGATTGAAATCTCAATTCTCTTCTCTCTGCAGATAGTTGTGGAGAGATGCTGAGGAGCATCTTTCCATGACAAATTGTCTAGTTCAAGTCTTTTCCATGGAGAATAAAGTTTAGTGTATGTTTGTGCAAAACACAGGACAAAATTTAGACAAGCCAAAAATTATGTTAAATGGATAAATCATATATCTTAACTGATTCTAATGACAGAAATTGTTTTTTTCTCTCAATATAACAATAATGGAATAGTATTCTCCTAGTTTAATACTATAAATTTAGATCAAATAGAAAAGTGTGAAATCCAGAAGTGATGCTGCTTCATTAACTTGCATGCTGATTTGACATGCTCCATAGTATACAGGCAACAGACTTGATGATACAACCCATTCCTATAAGCAAATAATATTTTATATCATAAACCATCTGGGGTTCTTATCCTCAGAGCCACTTGCCTAGAGTTGGCTGGTACATTGGATTATTCTGAGGTTCAGCAATAAGAATTATTTTATTAGCAAAATCTCACAATAAGAGGCTGGCATTCAAGACATTATGGAGGGAACAAAATTTTGGCTAAAGTACTTGTTTTCATTATTCAGCTGAAGAAAATCATTAGTTATACAAGCTTTCAAAACCCTATGGTTTTCTAAGTTACCAATAAAAGTGATACCATTCATAACCTGGACAGTAGTCTCTTTCATATATTGCCTATAGTCACAAACTTAAGTGCCAAGCAGATGGTTGAAATCTGTTTTGTATAAAATGTGTTTTTTTTAAAAACTGTGTTCTTTGTATTCATATTCAGGCCTAGGTTTTAGCCATCAAAACACTGGCACTGTGTCGATCATTAGCAGCATTTTAGACAACTGGCAACTAAGGTATTCACTGTTCTCCACACAATGTTCAGTTAATATTTCCCAGATGCATAATTAAGGCAAAAGATCATCTTCTTAAATTGGTATCAGCACTCTGGATGGCTTCTGGCTTTCAGCACATTATATCTGTGAAAAACAATTTCACATAAAAAAGTATTTTGTTCTTATTTTTAGTTTTGTTTTTCTGGATTTTTTGGTTTCCTTTGTATTCTTTTAAGGTTGCTTTTAAAAAAGAAAGGTATAGCTTTTGCCATCAGGTAAGCATCTATTTTGTTTTATAATTTCAGTTTTTAGGGTTTTTTGGTTAGATGTGTAACAATGCTGGAGTTTTAAGTTTAGTGTTCATAAATCAAGGCAGAGTCATCAATATTTTCATATTTGAGGCATAGCTATTACTTATATATTAAAAGAAAAATCATAATTTCTAATATATTCCATTATTTCTATAAACCAGGACTAGTGATAATATTCTCATTTAATTTAATAATCATAATCATAATAATTATTACCATTCAGCTTATTTATATACAGTGCTCTTCTAGGACCTAACAAACTAGACAGGTATATTTTAAATAGTTACTCAATGAAATTATTTTTAATCCCATAATTTTTTCTTTTAAAACATGTTAACTATTTTGCATTTGGTAAAAACACCATAATTCTAACAATTTGTACTAAGTGGCTTTCATCCAGAGATATATAAATATTTTGTAAATATTAATTAGCTATGTCTCATCTCTAGCATTAGGGGGTAAACTAGTATGTATGCCCATTTTATAGATGAATGGATGAAGAACAGAGAAGTTAAGTGACTTTCCCAACATGGTTTTAAATTTTTGGTTGAGAAATTGCAGGAACATATGCCATCCTTGTATAGCACTAGGTGCTAGATTATAAAATATATTAGCAGTAGGATGCCTTATTGGATGTTTTCCAGATTTTCTTTCTGTTTTAAAAGTAGGATTTTTGCACATTTTCTTTTGGACCTCATTTTAAATGCAGAATGGGTTCAATCTTTCAAAAAAATAAAAGTCCCTAGCTCAGTAGCAAAGGAAGAACATATATTTTTCTTTCTAATATTAAAAATGACATGAATAGTCAATAATTTTACAAATGAATTATGATATAAAAAATTAAGTTTAACATGAAGTCAATTTCAACCTTATTCCAAATGACCATGTAAATTATTGTTAATCACACCAATGCTTATATATGGGGACTTCAATATCTGATTATTCATCTGTAAAATGAGGGGGTTGGACTAAATGATCTGAAAGGTCTTTTTATGCTAAAAGCTCATACCCTTATTGCATTTGGAGAATATACACACATCTCCTTATATTCAAGGATCATGCTCATTATGCTATGAATACTACTAAAATGAATCCAGACTGTACCTTAATAATTCTATATATTATTATTATCATTTTAATAGTGTTAATTCACTTGCATGAAATGTTTTATGACAAGAAAATGCTACATTTTCTCATGTTTTCCTCACAACTTTATTAAGTAAATATAATGAGAGTATTAGTTTGCCTACTTTCTAGGTAAGAAAATTGAAACACAGGAAGGTTAGGTAATTTGCCTAAAGTCAGTAGATTGTAATAGTCAAAACTTGAACTCAGGTTGATTGAATTTACTAATGTATTTTTACTAAGTAGATGAACCAGTCATTCTGAGTTTTGTAATATTTCTTATAGATCATAATGCCCCTATCTAAAATTATCCTCTTAGGATATAGAGCTGTTATTAAGAAACATTTATTCCACATTATTTGTTGCTTTTTTCTTTTTTTTTATTGGCTGCATATTCTTTTTTCTCAAAAATTAGAACCACAAATTAGTCTTCTTACTGTCAATAATCTCCAATATTCAAAGGGTGTGCTACTTTCTAAAGTTTGTGTATGGCATGAACTTACGGTTTTCTTTCCCAATTGCTGAAGAAATTCACTTCAGCAGAACCAAGTTAATTTAATATTATATTTATCTAAATAAACAGAAAACTTATATGTATAAGTACCTATGTATATAGCACTTAGCACATGGCAAAGTGATATACACATAGTAGGTGCTTAAATATAGTTGCTACCTTGATGGTATACTGAATTGTTTGATATGATATACATGATTTTTTTTAATTATGAGAACAGGGCTATATCTTTTTTTTAATGTATAGGTACAGAACCCCAAGCACCCAGAATTCCATTTTGTTGAAGTGCTTTGCTCCTGGACAATAGTCCCCAATTAACATGAAATGGTTTGAAATGTAAATTCCTTGGCTGATTGTGGAAGTACTGCGCTTTTCACATTAAAAAAAAAAGAAATGTAAGCA
The DNA here is from genome assembly GCF_037893015.1 of Macrotis lagotis. NCBI lineage: Eukaryota > Metazoa > Chordata > Mammalia > Peramelemorphia > Peramelidae > Macrotis > Macrotis lagotis. Next base: position 187,735,479 of record NC_133664.1, on the reverse strand, counting down.
TTCTGACTGCTTTAGCAACAAAAAGCTGCATATTGCACAAACATTTTAGAAACTTAGAATTTTGGAACTAGAAGAGATCTTAGAACATAGTAACATAGGAACTTAGAGAGTATCTAGTCCAAATCCTTTTTATAGATGAAGATAGTCAAGTTCAGAGAGGAATAAAAAGGAGAAAAGTCTCAAACAATGAAAGGGTTTTTTTTAAGGAACAGCTACTTTTACAAGAAGGGAAAAACTCCATATAAATGTTTATATAATACAATAGAAAAATAATTCTATTTGGCATTGGACAACATGAACTAAAATAACTTTAAGGCAAATGACCCTCTCTGAGTATTTTTTTTAATATTTGTGAAATGGCAATAATAGTTAATAAATAAAACCATTAGCCTTGAAACTTTTTATATTAGATTCAGGGCTAAAACTCCAGATTTTTTGACTTTCCATTACACTGCCATTTCTACATTACATTATGTTGATATATATATATATATATATATATATATATACACACATATATATATACACATACATATATATATATAATATGTATTTATCTGACATATACCTAGTTTTCATTATGGTATATATAACTTATTGATCATATTAATATAATTAATGTTACTGACAGAAAAATAATCATCATATAAAATGTGCTTATGTTCTCTGGGGGAAATAGAACATTACAGGAAAGTTAATAACTTTTCATTTTAAGCACATATTTCCAATATTATATACTAAAAGTTTTATCTTAAGTATTTTAATTTTACTCAAGTATACTCTAATTTGGCTGAATACAAATTTTTGTTAAGAGATACATGCTTTAAGACCAATTTAGGTTTAGAAAAAATAAGATATTATTATTTCTGTAATTCATGTTTTATAGGTTTAGGAAGTAGAAGTTGAGTTTTATTTGTATGTAATGTTATTTGTATTGGTTGTGTGATTCAAGGTAAGGAACACTTAGAAGTCCAAAGAGACTTGGTTTTGAATCCCAATCCCAACACTTCATGATGTCGAGTAAGTCATATTAACTTATAAAACTCTGCTTTATCATATATGAAAATTTGAAAATAGGACTTTAATACTCACTACACAGAGTTCGTGAGAGGATCAAATAAGAACATGTATATATAAGATACTTTGTAAACTTGACATAACTGTAAGCATTAGTTGCCCCTATTTTCCTCTCATTAAAAACTTTGGATCTTTTGATCACATATTTTAGACTATTAGTTTGTCCTTTATAAATATATTCCCTGACTTTAAAAGATGCAGAATTTTATTTTAATATTCTTACAAAATGTCCTGGACTTTGATTCTTATAATTCTTTCATGGATAGAAAATATTTCATATTTATTAGACTCATTTTTTTATTTCTGTATTTATGTGAAAAATGCCTATCAAATATTCCATTCACTTTTCTAGAATTAGAACTTTGTATGTCAGTAGGCTTCAAGATACTTGTACTCTATAATCCTGAAAACTATAAAAATTTCAACTAATATTAGAGCATTGAAATAGAAAGGTACATTTCATTCAATCACAAAATTCCTTAATATACTTGATTTTCTGCCTTGTTGTTTATCTTAGTTTGATTAATGACACTTTGAGTTTTTATAAAAGCTTTCTTCTTAAGTCTTCCAAGCACCTTTCAAATATTATGTGATTAAATCGCATGATGTCGCTGTGAGAAAGATTACAAATAATGCAAAGCCAATTTATACATGCAGTCATTAAAATAGAGACTTCCTCAAGGTCAAAGATGAGTCAATGATAGAACCAGAAATAAAGTATTTCAATTTCCAATTCATTCTACTCTCTCCTAAAACTCTGTGATTCTTTACATGTCCTATGAGATCTTGAATATATATTTCTTATCCAGATTGCAAAACTAAGAGAGGAAAGTGATTAACACTAATTTTATATGACATTTCCATACAAATGATCTACTTCTTTCCTAAAACCTTGTGGAACTCAATAAGGAAAATAGTACAGTAAGAGAGGGACACAAAAGGCCACTAGGAAGGAAGGAAGGGGAAAAATATTTTGACTGTGCAAACTATTGTCGAAAGAACTCTAAGATAAGTTTCCAGGATGGATGGCAAGTAGAATACATTTATTTATCCATCTTAACACTTAATTACAAAAATGTTTTAAAATTTGATATTTAAGAAACCCATATCAGAAAAGGAACAAAGAATTAATAGAGTAGGTATGGTAAAGAATCTTGTTTTCATTTAGAATAATATTATGTGAAGATTGTAGCCCTATAAAATAATTTATTCTTAATTTTTAAAAATCAGAATATAAGGTACATCAAAAAGAGATTAATTACAGCTAGTCTGTAAATGGTAAAATATTTTATGAATTAGCATCAGACCATAAATCTATATGGAAAATAAATATTTCACCATATTTTGAAAAACTAAGCATATACCAACGTATCAAAATAATACTTATATAATCTAACATCTTTTTTTTTTTTAGTTATGATATAAAGGTAAAACACACAAGGGAGCTATAACCATTTAAATTACTACTTATAGACCCAGTTTCCTAACTGAGTAAATCTCCTTCTAGGACAGAAAAGAACTACTATGTATTCTTGGTCTCTTTGGTAAAACTAAAGATATTCTTAAAACCATCATTCAAACAAGGTAAACTGTTGAAAAAATGATTTTGTTAAATTTTAGCCCTGAGTTGTGAGGTTCATTTCTTTATATAAGATGCATTCACAGTAGACAGAGTACATTGAGGCAAAAATAGTCAGAGACTCATAAAATAAAATGAAGAACCCCATGCAACCACACAATAACATATTATGCCAAAGGTACCTCCCATATAATGCATGTATGCATGCGTGTGTATATATATATATATGTATGTATGTATCTGTGTATACATAGATCTGCATGGATGTTAAAGAAAACCATATCATTATATTCTTTATACATAGTTTAACATTCTTTTGCAATATTTTTAGTCTTTCAGAAAATAAGAACAGAAATAGAAATGCTGTTATATATGAAAGTTTCAGTGTTGTTTTTTTTTTCCCTGCCAGAAGCTTTTAGTTATAGTGTTACTCTTACCTACTATATGTGTTAACTCTGGCAGGTAGCCCTAATTTGTTGGTAGCCAAATTATTTTTGTCCCTGAGTATGAGAAATATCCAGAATATATGAATGAGACCCAAATTACTAATTTACACGCATCCTTATAACTACAATATACTAACATTCATTGATAACTGCATTCAGTTTAGCAAGAACTACACAGAGATACCACCTGCATTTCCTACATAAGGAAGAAGAGGAGAGAATACCTTTTCAACATCAAGTAGAATTTTGGTCCTTAGTGAAAAGGAAAACAAGTTTTTTTTTGAACACGCTTCACATTTCACTTAAAACAATACTCATACACACATTCATACATATACCTATAGATATACTATAGATCTACCTATAGTAGTTAAAAAACTAGAAGTTTTCAGACAAGTAAATATGATAGCACTATGTTATAGTTCCTTAAGATAATATGAGCAAAATAAATATCATCCTTTTACTTTGTGATCACCTATCCCATTTTCTGCTCAACTAAATTACATTCCCTCAGTTGTCAAGGAAAAGAGTGAGAAAAATGACCCAAGAACTACCTAGCCTTAGAATTTAGCCACTATCCCAAGGATTAAGCAGTATGAAAAGTATTACTGAATCCAAAGATAAGGAAAAAAGTAAAAGTACAATTATTATAGAATCAAGTGCCAGAGATATATTACTTTGATTAAAAAGAGAGAAATCTAAAATCCACTCAATCCAGTTTGAGTTTGGATAGATTTATTGTTCAAAGCTCATTTCAAGTGTCTATGAACAGTCACCAGCTTTTGTTTTTAATTTTACTTCTGTCATGTTTTATGGGTAAAAAAGTCATTACACCACCTTGTAACAGATTAATTACTTTCAAGCTGGGTGACAAAAGGGCATAATGACCGGAAAATTTTACAAAAGGAAAAGCAAAAGCATGTTGACAAGTTTATCAACAAACCTGGGCAAATCTCATGAAGTACAGATTAAGGTTCAGTGGTTCCAAACTGGCAGCATTCAAGTTGGGTTCATATTTGGGTTTTTTGTTTTGTTTGTTTTTTTAAACCACCTGTCCTAAAATGATATTGTTTATGCTAATTATCTTTGTTTATGCCACAATTCTGTTTGTTTACTACATTCTTTTAAAATACCATATCCCCATAAACAGTTCTCACCAGAATTCTTCTAGATCTTGTTCCTGTCTGGTCTTCCACAGTCCACTGAGTAGAATTGAATGCAACAGTGGAGGCGCGAAAGATTGGGAATAACTTTGAGTCTCTAACGACTCAGGCTGGCAAAGACTGGGAGTACGGCTGAGGTTTTACTCTCAGTCTCTAGAGGGAATGGATACTGAGTGGTGCTCAAAACAAACCCCTATTGGACAGTTAGAACTAGAAAACTAGAACTATTTCCTCTTGAGAGGAAATTCAGGACATATGAACTTACTTAGTAAAGATGAACAGGTAATACTGGTGATAGCTGAGAAGAGCTTACAGACTTGGGGACAGAGGGATAGGATTAATTAGAATCTGAAATGGTAAATGGTCAAAGTTATAATCAGCTTCAACTGTGACCTGTAGTCAGTGAATGCTGTCAAAAGGATATTAGGTATTCTATTAAACTTTCCAAGTATTAAAAGTAATTCAACAGTAACATATTTTTAAAGTTGTCTCACAAGTATCATCTGCCCAAGTGTATCTAGAGAGTAAAATTATTATTCAAATATAAGGAATTTAAAAAATGCATGAAAAATCTATAGCTATAAATATTTGCAGTTTGATTTTAGAGAAAGTATTTCTATTCTAATGGAAATGCCACTTAAAATTATGCAATGCTTTTTCACTTGATGCTACTATATGATATTTACATCAACTACATATGGACGATATCTGTACTAATAGAACAGAGCAGCTAGGTAATTTGACTTAAATTATAAGTAACTAACAAATTATGAAGGGGAAAAAGAAACTCCATCAGTTATAATTATTTACCTAGTTTGTAAATGGAGAGACATTCAACCTACATAATGTGCATTTTCAGCACACTATATAATCATTAGGTTGCTAAAAAAATGAATAGTGGGAAGAGTAAGCAATAAAAATCAGACTTTACCCATGGATGTAATTTCACATTCTAAATGCATTATGAATTTAATCCATTTGAAACAGTTCCCAACTCTATGGAAGAATAATGTGCTTAAGTAACAGAACAGGTCTTATTTGGCTCTCATGCAAGATGTATATACAGTTCTTAGCAAAAAAAACCTCCCTAAGAACAGGTAAAAATACTTTATCATGTGCTTATTATGTCTGTGGGCTCTGCAAAAATGAAAAGTAACAATGACCCTCACATATTTCTACATCTATCAAACTTATTGTACAATGAACACTATAAGATACTGCTTAATGTTTTAACTCTTAGATACTCTGAATGGTCACCCATAGCACAATCCTAACAAGCCCTTCATTTTCATCTCTTCTGAATTATTGCATTACAAACTTATAGCTCCATTCCACTCAGTAAATTATTTAAAAAATATAATATGTTACAGTCAACTTTTCCTTCATAAACAAATATAAGTTCATCAAATGAAATGAACAAAGCAGAATGCACTGGAAACATTTTCTGAATTTGAAATGAAAACTTTCCTTTGGATTCACTTTAGAGATTTCTCCTTTCTTCCTTGTGAACAAATTAGACATGTAAATCATTATACAAAATAAATAAGTTTACCTTAAAAATGGAAGATGAATTCTGAAATTCTGATGTCACTGGGCAAATTTTAAGTGATCTGAAAGTGTCCCTGAAGAGTTGTTCTATCATACTTAGCTATGAAATAGAAAATCATTTCCAAACAATATGTGATAGGACAAGCTACTTATTATAAAAGTTGCTAGAATATTTTAGTAAGAAATATAGTTGAAAGTGTTCTCATGAGGAAATGATTTTTCCTTTGGCCAAGTGTTGATAAAACATCAAGCTATAATGTATATGTAAAATGAATATTAGCTAAATCCATTTCTTATCCTCTCATCAGAGACATTTTGTCCTAAAGACATTCATTCCATATCTATCTATGTAAGCATTCTTCAGTCTGCACCCGTTTTGAAAGATATCACAGAATAGGTGACACCAAATGTTTAACCTGGTTTCATTTTTACCCTCCACAGACATTAATAAACACTTTCTTCTTAAGCAATCATTTCACACTTGATACTTAATTAAGCAGTAACATAACATAACAGAGGTAAAAGTGCAGTAACTTAGTTTCCAAACTGTTGCATGCTATATGTGTATGTATTTGTGTGTGTGTGTGTGTGTGTGTGTGTGTGTGTGTGTGTGTGTGTGTGTACAGGGTATATGGAGTATAAAAGAAGAATGGTATGCAAATATATGTATGACAGGATTAAATATTAATTTTTATTTATCGATATCACAAAAACATGGAAAGGTTATGATAGTTATTTTGGTAGCTCCTTGTATATTCAGAAATTTTAAAAGGATATACAGAGTCCTTAAAGAAACCAAAACAAGTCAGATTCGCTTTTATTTAATTATATGAACACATCTATAAGTCTACAAAGGTCTATATTGTGAGAGTTCCAGTATGTATTTAATATGATAGCTATTAACATACAGTGCATGCTGTCAATTATACTGACTCTAAGAAGTAAGACATAATAGGTCCTAATTGCCAATACTATTTCCAAGAATTCTTTAGCAATACTTCTCTGACACCTATCTCCATGTGGATTCTACATCATTTAGTTAGGAGACTGAATACTTGCAAATAAAAGCTAAAGGATCAAACTCACTTTGCTCTTCAGAAAAAGACTGTTCAGTTTGGTAAATTTTAAGTAAGTCCTGAAGAACAATTCTTAACAGCCTCTGCAATTGCTACCACTTTTGAATGAATTAACAATTGTTTAAATGACAGTCCTGACCATTTTCACCTCTAGAGTTGTTATCATAGCCGTATAGTGATCCAAATCAAACAGTTGTCATCTCCACATTTAACTTTTAATTGTACAGGTTGTAACTACACTGTAAAGTTTCAAAACAATATGGAGGTTTGGAGAACAATGAAACATAGTCGGAAATCTCTCAATGAAAATAGTCTAAGATGACATAACTTCTATTTCTAGTGTGAAAAAACTAAAAGCAAGTAACTTTGTTCACTTCAATGATCTATTTCCTAAGTTATTTTAGAATGCTTCTCTTATAGGTTCATGGGTGATTATTGATTTTTAAAAATCTCATATGGCAGATATTTGTGTTCACTATAAGGAATTTATATGGAAACAGTTACAAATAATCTAAAAAGCAGAAAAAATCCCAGCTGAACATATGTGGTAGTACAGTCATATTATGCATACATCCTTTGAATTTTCTTTTTTATAAGCGGAGATCGTCAGTACCACATGATATATACTACATCTATGATATTATGGATACATTTACCTGCATGTTCATAATATAAACAGCTGGTAATAAATATAAAGCTTTGGGATTGTATTATCAATTCTAATTAAGACCTCTTACATCATGGGATAACTTTAAAAAATATTTGAGTTGTTAATATTTTCAAATCTGTCAGCAAGAATACCAACACTATTGATTACCATTTGCTTATTTAACCAGTCAGTGAGAAGTGCATGTCCCTGAGTGATGGCAAAAATGAAACATGAGCCAGGAGTAAAATGTTAAGAGATTCTAGCTTTAGAATTTGGTGGTTGGGGTAGGAGTTTTAATTAACTCAAAATGAGATAATTGAAAAAAATACACAAATAAAGCTGACAGTGGTAACACTTGTCTAGATGTAGACATAGAATATAACCTTTTAATGTGCAACTATCTTTTATAAGAATCAATTTAGCTGGCTTGCAAATCAGATTGCCAGTATCATTTTCATAACATACAATTACAGTTAAGGAATATTATAGTTTAACTCTTACTCTGAACCACACAGGGAGATGCTACTCGAATTAGGAATGTATTTGCTACTTCAAATACTAATAATTTCTAGAATAAAAAAATCTGTTTCTGTAAAATAAAGCATTCTTCTGAAGTAAAATGTTAACATTTTAAAGAGTTACTAAATTGATGTGAGAAAATATCATAACACTTAAAGCCATTAAAGAAGTTCAGTCATTTAAATGAGGATATCTAGCCAATAAATCCCTCAGTGTGAAGAAAAAAGAAAGAAACTACTGCTAAAGTATATTTTGTGCTATTTTAATTTTCTCTGTAATTTCATATTCTGTACCCTAATATATAACCACATTCAAGATGTATTTTACTCTCAGCACTCTTTTTCATCTTCCAATACTCACTGATTTGGTACAATCTTAAAATGTTTTAATCTTTGTCTTTCTTTTTTCGCCTTTTCATATCAAATTCAGTCATTTGAGCGATGAACAGCTTGACTTAGCATATTTTTAACCAGCTGGTCTAGCACCTAGCTTGCATTGCATAGTCAGATACAACAAATGTTTATACAGAAGGTAGCTTTCATGAAAATGAAAAAAAATATAGCCTATGTATCATGCATCCTGTCTTATTTTAGATAAAAAAAATCACCAAAGAGAATGCAAAGTTTGAATTATTTTAAATGGCAAACAAGATCCTATTTATAGTTTTCTCCAAAATTTGAACTTGTGGTAGAGTAAGAATAAAGATTTTTTAAAAAATTACAGTATATATTAAGATGCACATGAAGAGGACTAACATCTTTGAAAACCCAACTCAACTTGAAATAATACAAAACTAAAGCAGCTAAAAATACTTTTCTCAATAGTAACAACTTAATTCCGAATACACATGCTTCTGTCTTGGCAAAAGAAGGAAACATCATAAATCAAAATTGTGCTTTCGACAGCCAGTGCAAAAAGTGTCCACTAAAACTTAGGAATCATCCCTGTTTAACTTTTTTGACACTTAAAAAAAAAGATCTCCTGATGGATTGTTGGGATGTTAACTTGAGTTTTTTTTAAATGCACACCCTTTTCCCTTATATCAACAAAAGGTCATGTGCTTTATGCAGCTACTTCCAAAGTTTTGCAGGAACTTAAAGCCTTAGTTCTAATCATCCTCAAATTCCTCTGTCATCCCAGAAATTATATCTGAGAAGAGATACTGAAAATGTGGGTGCTTTGCATTTAAAAAAAAGATTTAGAGAAAGAAAGGAAGAGGTGAGAGAGGTAAGATGCTTAATATTCATTAAAATCTCTTTTATAGGACCAAACGTAAAATCATCAATAGAAAGCTTGGGGACTTTGTAAATTCCTTCAATTTGATTCAGAAAACAACAAGAAGATCCAGCTAACATATAGAATCATATAAAAGCTTCTCCGGCAAGCATGCTTTTTAAAGAGCATCTCACAACTGATTCTAAGCCTGTAAAATGGGAGAGTTACACTTTCATATTTAAAAAAAATCCAAAACAAAACAACTCAACTCACCTTTCAAACTCCTGAGGTAAATCAGGGTCAGTTAGCATGCTGGAAAAGCACAATTTCCCTTTGTCACAGCAGCCACCTATGATCGTCTCCAACTGAACCTGTCAAGTGAGTCCAAACCCTCTAAACCAATTGATTCTCTCCTCTCCTCTCTTCTCTTCTTCCCCCCTCTCCCTCCCTCCCTCCCTCCCTCCCTCTCTCAATCTTCTCTCTCTCACTCTCTCTCTCTCTCTCTCTCTCTCTCTCTCTCTCTCTCTCTCTCTCTCTCTCCCCTCTCTTTCTTCTCTCTCTCTCTCTCTCTCTCTCTCTCTCTCTCTCTCTCTCTCTCTCTCTCTCTCTCTCTCTCTCTCTCTCTCTCTCTCCTCTCTCCAATCTCTTCCTCTCTCTCCCCTTCTCCCTCCCTCTCCCTCTCCCTCTCCCTCTCTGTGAACTAGGACTCCTTGACCAGTCTCTTAAAGGGGTAGCACACTTAGCGGCACACAGTATTTAGAAAGCTTCCCCCACAGCTGAGCCGCACGCTGCGGCTGCTAGGCACTAGACAACCTCAGGGTGCCTGTCCTTTCCTTTTAATTCTATCATCCAGTCATCAGAGAATGTGAGAAGTCAACTCATTTAACATCCTCCATACACTCTCCCCCATTAATAAAATGCATATACAAATAATATTCATCAAGAAAACTGTATTAGCGTTGGATTAAAAAAGAATCTATATGAACAACCTCCCGTTTAAACTGCAGTTATTAACTAATTAAAGCGAAACCAACGGAAATGTTAGCAGTAGTATTTTTACACGTCCATTTCTCCTTATCCCCCCCTTCTAGGCTTTCTCTTTGCCCGAACACACGGAAGCACACTCACACACACTCACACACACATACACACACAACAATCAGGCATTGTTCTGAGGGAAGAAAAGCAACTTTGACAGATTGAAATATAGCAGAGGCCCCTTCAAGGAAACCTGTAAACAACTTGTCACTCACTCTGTCCGTCTCACTGTTAGCTCTTGGTTTCCACAAAGTGGTGCGAATGTCCTGGCAACACAGCCAAAGTTTCCTCAGCTCCAAACTCCATAAAACATCAGTGCTATGTGAAGGGGAATAGGTATCCACATCCCAAAATACCACACGTGAAACAAAACAAAAATCACCCCCTATCCTCCTAAATAGTAAGAACTTTTGATTTGTTCTGATGTGGGGTTGCTGAAGGAGGGAGTAGTTGAGAGGAGGGAACAGGACTAAGTCCCTTAGCTGTGAATCTCTTTAATTTCCTCTGCCCAGGCAGCCACAGATAACAAGGTGGACAAACTATGGTTTTACAGATTCTAAGCTGGCTGGCAGAGAACAGCCTCCATAGCAGTTCCAATTATCTAGATAAAAATCTGGCAGATGAGGAAGGTAATCAGGTAATGTACCTTTGACATGAAATGACAGAGGCACATAACACACACACACACACACACGCACACACACACACACACACTACACACACACACACACACACACACACACACACACACACGGAGAGATAGTGACTATCCTCGTGTTCTGCAGCATCTGGTCAGAGTAAGCACACCCTCACAAACATAAGACTGTTCATTCTCTCTCTCTCTCTCTCTCTCTCTCTCTCTCTCTCTCTCTCTCTCTCTCTCTCTCTCTCTCTCCTTCCTTCTCTCTTCTCTCCTTCTCTCCCTTCCCTTCTCTCCCTCCACTCCTACTGGGAGGGTTCATTCTGCACAAAAGGCTACATTACAGAGTCCGCCCCAATAAGGGAAAGAGAGAAAAAAAAAGCCTTCCATTGTTGAGAGGGCAGGTCAGTTGATTAGATTTTCTGTGGAGAATTCCACGAGGAAATTCCCTTCAAAGCCGAAGTGATTAACTGGGGGCTATTCTGGAAATGGAGCAGACAATGGCTCAATAGTCTGCACAGCCAATGTCCAGGCTGGCACTGAACTCACTTTAAAAAAAATAAAAGCCAGACTCCCTGTTCTTTTCCACCAACCCCCCCCACCCCCACTCCTTCCAACTTCCCCTCCCAATTCCTTTTATTTTGCAGCTGGACAACATTAAGGGCCTTTAAAACCACAAGGGTTGACCCCACAGTGGTTTGATTAGGTCCCACTTTTTTTTCCTGGCGACAGGCAGACAGCAAGTTTACTTTTTTAGACATACACAATGACACACGCACATTCACATACCCCTTAAAATAGAAGCTATCGTTTTTTTAGTCATTTTATACTGGATAGATTTATTTTTTAATTCCCACTTTCTATAAGCTATTGATATCATTAAAATCATTGATATGGTAGCAATAACAAGCATAATAAGATACACTAATCATACTTTATCTTTAATTTTCCCCCTTAAATCTTGCAAAAGCATATGTATATGTGTGCACATATCTTTATATGCATATAGATACATGCATACCTCTATTTGACTGTGATCCCTAATCAAAATTAAATTGGATTTAAACCTGCAATTATGTAGTTAAAGTACTAACAACAAAAAATGCAGAATTATCATTTACCTTGCTAAGCAGTTAACATGAGATGTGACAAAAATTGATGGTTATATGCTTTACTGGTGGGATTAGATGGAGAGAGAAGGCTGCTGGTAGTTATTACAATGATATTCTTTTTAGCAATTAGTCTCAATTTTTTTTAAATGAACCAGACTATAAAGATGTTATAGTAATAAGCAGTTTAAACTATTTTCATTAGTTTTTAAGAGTCTGTATATATTTGCATCTTGTTCAGAATAAGGCAAAAAGACAGTCTCCTTTAAAAATCTTAGAGAAAACTCAAAACTTAAACAAAATGATCTTTTGGGAGTAGATAGCAAAATAAAAAGAATCAGGGGTATAGGTTACATAAATAATTTTCTTTAAAAATAATGTTGTATAAATTTGTCTAATTTAGGAATCTTGCTTCACTTTTTCATCTTAGTAGAGCAAAGCAAAGCAAAAAAGGGAGGGGAGAGATAGGTTGCAGTGAGCAGGAGGAGTTAGAGTCAGGAAGGAGAGGCAGAGGGAAAGGACTAAGGGGGAGAGTTACCAGGCATAGTGCCGTATAAAGATAGTAACAGAGATAATAACCAAAAGGCAAGCTGCTTAGATGTGTTTGGCCTCAGCTTGTTTTGTCTTACTACAGCTACCACCTCTAGCTGCATCTGCAAACTCTAATCTAGAAGGTCAGCAGGATGGGTAAAAATTAAAAGTTTCTTAAGAGACTGATGGAAATTCTGTTTTAAAGGCACGATGTCTCAGTATCTTTTCCATCCTGTTTTCATATTTAAAAAAAACACCAACCAATTTTGTTTGTATCACACACCAGAGATAAATGTAAACAAGTTTATGAATGAGTTTTAGTTGTCTAAAAATTAAGTTCCTAAACTATTATTATAAACATTGTCCTGCAAGGGATTTATTTCTAATCACATCTATAGACTTAGAATGGACTTTGATATTTGAAGGAAGCCCCTGTGTTATTAACATTTAAGAATAAGTATTGGACCTATGATTTCTTTAAAAAAAGTGAAATTTCAGGTATGGAAACTCCTTTTACCAATATAAGTGGGGGTATTTTCTACACATTAAAATCTTAGAAAATTGCCTAGAAACAAGGTTGAGTGACTTACCTAGGGTCACATAGATTGTATATATCAGAGATGTGACTTCAACTTAGGTCTACCTGGTTCTAAGGCCATTGTCCACTTTGATAAGTTGCCTTTCAGTTTAATAATCACAATGGCACTTCAAATTTATTTACAGTTTGTAAAGTCTCAGTTTCACATCTGCTTTGTTGTGTGGCAATACAAGGTATGTAAAGGTAAATTTTCTTACTGTTAATTTGATGATAAGGGAAGTTGGAGACTATGATAGGAAACACAGTTTCCTAATATTTGTTTTCCTGGACTGGGGTGGGGAGGGGCATAGAAGGTACCAGTCTCATGTACTGGTACATCTCATACTTGGTGGGTGCTCAGACTATGTGAGATCTATTTCAATCACCAACTGAGAAGACACATTTCTAGATGGAACTACATCCAAAGAAGCTCAGTATCACTCTATCTTTATGGCATATCCTTGCTGTGCTAGGTAAACCAAGTAAGCTTCCTCTTTTATTAAATGTTCAGTGACTTGTGAGTGCCTCATTTATCCCAAAACTGAACCTGAATTAAGAGGGTGCTAGCTTTAGAGCCAGGCCTATAACAGGGACAAAAATTTTTCAAATGACTGTCCAAAGCCAATTCAGTAGCTTAGTGGCTGTCTTATTACTTTAAGCCAAATCTTTTATTCATTGCTCTTTTAATTTTGAGCCATGTTTCTTTTACACACAGAATTAATTAGTACTAAATGAGATCCCCAAGATGGTTCTGGGTCCCTTTTAAGGATATTCATGCACAGATGAGTTTTAAATCAGTTGCATGCATTGATGGTTTTATGCAGAATTGTGTTTAGTAGATTTATAAAATAGTGCTAACCATTCTACTCTAAACTGGCATGAGCAATTTTCCTCATTTAAGTCCTTGGAAAGCAGTTTGGCATCACTATTAGATTTTGGAATAGTTTTACTACAAGGGATGTAAGCCTCAGTAGTTTTGTCTTGGATAATGGCACTATACTGTTCTAGATAATATAAATATCTACTATATGAACTATTATTTGTAAGTGACAATTACTTCATATTATCAGTAATGTCTACTCTTCAAATAAATAGGTGAAGCACACCACAAACAAGTAGACAATTGTCCAAGATACTTTTTAAAATGTATATATGTAGTATTCCCTCAATTGCTAGTGAGATATTGTCTCACAAATTGCTATTAAAAAATTACCTGAATCATTACCTTTTACTTTAAAGTTCTCCATATCACAACATGATAGAATTTCAGATTTGAAAGACTTCGATGACTATAAAATCTAAACTAAAATGTCAAAATCTATGCCTTCTCTTCCTCTCCTCCCCCCTTAATTACCAGCCTTCTCTTCTCTAAGATAAAATCCCCAGTTCCATCATCTGATCCTCATATGGCATCATCTGATCCTCATATGGCATAGATTTTTAAGTGCCAAAATTTCCTTCTACCCTCCCTTCCCATCACCCTCCCTTCAGTGGTAAACAGTCAGGTTAGCATTGTACATACATATTTTTGATAAACATGTTTATAGATTAGTCATTTTCAGTATAAGGAATTAGAATTAAGGGAAAGAGATACGTAATATAAAACATTCATGAGATTCTGAAGGGTTTTTTGACTTTGATTTTTTTTTTCTTCCTCTGGATGGGGCTAGCATTGTCCATAACTGGTCTAATATGGTTGTCCCAGCTCTCTGAACTGCTAGGAGGAGCTGCTTCCATCAAGGCTGATCATCTCAGAATATTGGTGTTAATGTGTATATTGTTCTCTTGGCTCTACTCCCTTCATTCAGCATCAGATCTCATAAATCATTCCATGCTTCTCTAGAGTCTGACCATTTATGGTTTCTTATAGAACAATAATATTCCATAGTATTCATATACCATAACCTGTTTAGCCTCAAGAATATCATTCTATCTGCCTTCATTTTGACATCTGGATCATAAGGTGTAGACCTTATAATTGCCTGTTCAAAGATGTGGTGCACAGAAGTGGACACAAATCTAGAGATATAGTCTGACAAGAGCCTAGTACAATGGGACAATCTCTTCAGTATTAGAACTATGCCTCTGAATGCAGTCCAATGATGCATTCGTTCTTTGCTTTTTTATCATATTTGAATCCTACTAAGTATTTAATCCATTAAAATGTTCGTGATACTTTGTTATTATATATACATACTATCTTATACTTAGAAAAAAATTTTAACTCAGGAGAAAGATTTTTATACATATTTGTACTAAATTTCAATATATTATATTCAGTTAAATTTTCTATACAGTCTCTATCTTTTAAAAAATCTGACACTCTCTTCTATTTTGATAGCTATTACCCACAAGCTTTGTGTCATTAAAAAAAGCAATAAGGATATTCTCTGTCTTTATCTAAGTCATTATTATGAACACTACATCATAGATTTCTAAGGCACTTCACTAGAATCTTCTTAGCTCACCAGTGAGATATGAATGGAAGTATAGAATAAGAATTTAAATAAAATAAAAATAAAATAAAATAAAATAAAATAAAATAAAAATTTTAAAATTGAAGTGAGGGAATAAAAAAATGAAGTGGGGATGACATTCTATACTGCACAAATAATAGCTAATTTTTGTCAATGAGATCCATTGTTGCTTTTTTAAAAATGAACATTAAGGTATTTTTCAATACAAAGATATTTGCAATGACTCATTTTGAAATGCCATTGTGATTATTATATTGAGAGGCACTCACATTATCTTTTTAAACATTATCTTTTTAAATGCCTAATACTTTAGATTTGATTTGACCAGAACATAATAGAATAGATTATGCTTTTTAATATGGCCCAATATCATTTTAGCTTTTTGAAAATGATAGATATATCATACTTTTCACCCTATTAAAACATTTTAACTTTTATTTTAACTTTTTGCCTAATATCTTTCTATCTTAATTTCTTGAACTCAAGTGTAAGATTTTATTTATATTCTCTGCTATTAAATTTCACCTTATAAGGCTCATGTCAACTTTTTAGCCCTTTGAAGTCTTTTTGGATCCTCACTCTAATGTGGTAGTTATCTCTTAGTTCTTTATCACAAGTGAAAATTTCATAAGCATGTTCCTTATGCTTTCATGCAAGTCACTGATAAATATCTTAGCAAAAGCCACACAGAGACCCCTGAGTCCCTACACGGGAGACCTTTATTCCAAATTGATGTGAAATCATTAGTCATTACATTGTGTCTGGCCATTCAACTAGTTTTTAATTAATTTAACTGTATCATTGTTTAGGCAACTAAATTGTTCAGTAGATACAGCATAAGGCCTGAAGTCAGGAAGACTGTGGTAAGTTGCTTAATTCCTTTTGCCTCAGTTTCCTCATCTATAAAATGAGCTGGAGAAGGATGGCAAGCTACTCTAGATGTCTTCCAAGAAAACTCCAAATATTTTCCTAAAGAATTAGACAGGATTTAAATGACTGAACAATTGTTCATTTTCTTCATTTCCTTCATTTTTTCTGAAAGAACAGTATCAGCAACTTTATAGAATGTTTGATTAAAACAAGATAAACCATAATTATAACTTACTGTTGATCTATCATTTTATAAGTTCATAGAAGATGAAATAAGGTTTTCCTGTCCTGATATTTTTTGTTATAAAACTATGTTTGTACTTTGTAATCCCATTTCCTTTTCTAGTTGTTTATTAACCATTCCTTTAATAAGGCATTTAATGACTTTGTCATGAAAATTTTTTTAAATTGGGAAATATTTGCTTTTTTCAATACCATAGTATCTCTCCTTTCTTTTATAATCTTTCAAATATCAGTTGCAGTAATCCTATATGGCAGTCATTTCAGTAAAATAGTTTTTCATTTTTAAAAGGGAAGATATATATAATAAACAGAATTATATGGAGATAATTCAGTCAGATAGGAAGTATTCTAGATTGTGTTAGGTACAATGTCAAGTTGCTGCAGATCTGGGAAAGTGAGGAAGAGGAGAATGAATTTATACTACCTACCTTCAAGAAGTTTATCATATAATGAAGGTAAAAGGATATATGAACATGAAAAGTTAAATAGTAATCAAAGAGATAAAAAACAATGGAATACATCATATAGGATAAAGATGGCTTAACAGTATATGGGCTGAACTATTTAAACACATAAACTCTGCAACTCCGAATAAACAGTTTGTGACTTCCATCTTTTTTGGTGGGGGTTGTTTTATTTTTTGCAAGGCAATGGGGTTTAGGTGACTTGCCCAAGGCCACACAGTTAGACAATTCTTGAGTGTATTGAACACAGGTACTCCTGACTCCAGAGCTATTGCTCTATCCACTGCCCCACCCAGCCTGCCCCAATAGCTTCCATCTTTAACAAGAATTATAGTTGTCATTTTGATGATACCACCATTGTACTAATCATGTTAAATTGTTATTTAAAATTTCTTTTAAGGTGTTGCCATAGTGGATAGTCTTGGACTTAAAATGTGCAAAACTTGGATGCAAATCCTATTTCTAGCACTTATTAGTTCTATGACTCTGGAGAAGTCATTTTATTTCCCTGAGCCTGGGTATCCTACTATATACAATGAGGGGCTTGAACAAGAAAGCCTCTAGGGTCTCTTCTAGCCCTGAATCAAGGACCTTAGGTTGCTAATTGAATTTACAGTTTATTAAAGAAAATTTTAAAATATCTTTTTTTTAAATGGACTGAATCAAATGGTATTAAAACATCTCTTTATTCACAAAATAGTCACTACCATATGATAATTGTCTAAAACATTGAAAAATACATGAATTTCCCAATGTTATAGAGCCAGTATATATTAGAGGTATGACTTGAATACAAGTCTTTATTTTTTTGAGGGATGTTCTTAATTTATCACATCAAGATGCTTCTCAATATCTGAAAATAAAATACATAATTCATGTAGATCATTGTTTTAAGTATGTATTTGATTGCATGTATATGTATGGATACTGGTAAAATCACAACTTGTTCTAATGTAAGTAACCAACACAATAGAAGCCAAAAAATGTAGGTCAAGTATGACTGAAAATTGTACCCCTAGTGAGTAAAGCATTGATTAAAATAGTGAGATAGAAAGATTGAAACATTACAATGAAAATCAAATGCTTTTTCTAATTTTACATGCACTTGATGTTAAGCATTTAACAAGAGAACAAAATCCATATATTTGCTATCAAATTAAAACACACATACACCACTAGTGACAGAAAGTCATAAGAAAAAATGAAGGAAATTAATATGTAACATGAAAGGTGAAAAATTTAATGCTTTAACTTAATAGAGATATAGCAAATGACCCTCAAAAGTTAAATGTGGAAATGAAAACTAAAAAAGAAGATGGGGGGGGTAATTGCAAGAAATGAAGTGAACAAATGTTACTAAATAAAATCTACACATGTATAAAATGGATTTGGAACATAAATGAATTATATAAACTCATAGATGTAGAAGCACAAATATAAATTCTAAGAAATACAAAGGTCACAAAAGAAACACCATAAAAGTATATTTTCATTCTGTGTCTTTGCGGCAACTGTACCATAGAAAGTAAAATAAATGTAGGAAAAGTGTGCTTTTGAGCTTTTGTTGTTTCTATTGCAAATATAAAAAAAGAAGACTCACACAGACTGAAGAAATATAAGATGTTCCAGAGCACACTGCTGGAAAATTCTCAAAGAGAATATCAGAAACTGTTAAGATCATAAACAAGTTCAGATTTAACTCTTTTTTCGGCTTCAGTTTCAGGTATGAATCTTCAACATTTCTTTACATATTTTAAATGAATTTGTACTTTCTCTTTCACCTTGGAGACAATTTGTTCAGGAAAATTCTTCAGTTTATTAAGACTATGTAACTATGAGGCAGGTTATTAGATATATTTTTCTTCCTCTCTGTTAGATGTATTCTTCCTGTAATCTTGATTTATGTATTTGTACGTATGTCTGTATGTACATACATATGTGTATAACAGGAAACATGATATATATTAACCAGGATAATATTATTTTGTATTAGAATTTTATTAACTCACTGATGAAAAAATATAAATGTCAGCTACAGCAAAAGAGTCTGAACCTTCCATCAAATAAGAATACAAAC
This sequence comes from Macrotis lagotis, assembly GCF_037893015.1. Lineage (NCBI taxonomy): Eukaryota > Metazoa > Chordata > Mammalia > Peramelemorphia > Peramelidae > Macrotis > Macrotis lagotis. The sequence continues at coordinate 187,716,181 of NC_133664.1, read as the reverse complement.
ATTGAGGAATTATGAAAAAAAACCAACTCATTTCATTGGTGCTTAGCTACTCAATTTGCTACTAATTACACTGAATAGTAAAAGAAAAATCCATTCAAGAAAAATATATAATCAGTGTACATCTATGAGTTATTCAATAAGCACCTTGAGTCTACTACTGCCAACTCATTTGAGCAGACTAGGCTATTAATAATGTGTTGTATGTTCAGTGACTTCTGAAAAGTAATGCCAAATTCAATGGCAAAGTGTTAAAAAGAGACTGAGATACTGCAAACAATCAATTCTTTCTATTGCCCATTCTGGCTATGTATCAGAGTGTCCCAATTCCTTTCCCTCAGTCTACGTATTTGTCAAAACCGAAGATGGACCAATGATATTATTTACAAATTTGGATTTCCAATTTCTATATGACTCTAAAGAATTCAAACCCCAAATCACTTTTTTAGTTATTATTCAAGTTCTTTAGTTTTAGAATAGTCATTTCAGCAATTCTTGCTATAACTTGCGAGTGCTTTAGAGGTAGTTTTAATCATTTTTGTTGATAAACAGCTATAATTCCTAATGGGTTAAACTATATATGACCTGATGAAAAGAGAGATTATGAAACTGATGTTAGAACTAAAGAAAAAACAAAAAAAAACCTTTTCAAATATAGTTCTGTGGTATGCTGGCAAGAGCATAAATCTAGGTTGGGAAGTTCCAGGTTTGTAACCAGGTTGCTATTTAGCACCTATATGACCTTAACTTCACTTCTTCCCTCTGAACTTCAATTTCATCATCTGTAAAAAATGAAGCTGGACTAACTGATCTTTGTCCAAGGCATGTATTAATTTCAAATCCTAAATACAAAGATAATATTGAGTGAATAAGAAACAACGATAGGCCTAAAGTTAAATTATAATTTAAAAGAAATATACTTTTCACGAATCTAATTTTTAATTAACTCTTTTATCTTTCCACTTGAAGTTAAGATATTACTACCTCACATCTTATTCCCAAGAGACAGGATTTTGTGCCTGATAGAGATCAAAGGTCATGAATCTATTCTGACCAAATTTCTAATGCAAGCATTTTAATTTATCATCAGAGTCCATTTGTTTGGTTGTTAATTGTTGTGGCTATAATTTTACTTAATTTTTGTCTAATCCATGTTTATTTTTTTAAAAAATTCACATACATAAAATCTCTATGATGACTCAGTCATAGATATTAATCATCCATTCAAAATTCACTCTAATCAGTCTCTAAGTAATATGGTTAAATAGTTTATGTAAGATAAACAAATAAAAACTAATAGACTACAGCCTTGACTACTAGAATTTCTACTTTGTTTACAGCAAAAAAGATCAAATATGGAAAACTTTTAAATTAAATAAAAAATGTGGTGGAATATTAGGAAAAGGGGCAGAGGAAGCTACACATTGCAAACTTTATTTCAACTATTTCTGGTCCAAATGTGATATTTGTCCAATTAGAAATAAAATGATATACTACCTGGTAAACTAAAGCTACAACAATGGCATGAGAATAGAAAAAGAGAAGAATGATTTGCATGTACTCCTCAGAAAGGCAAACAAAATAGTCCGCAAAATTGGTTTCATCGTGAGTAGAAAAGCCACAATAAAAATCGTCTTATTAGTTGCTTATCATCTCATCGTGTTGACCTAATTATAAACAAAAAATGCCATCAGGAAGATTATTGAAGAACTTTTAGTAAACTTTGAATGAGAAAGGTCTCCATACAAACCTAGGCACTTCATAAATATGCCTCAAGAATAATTACAATAATGAAATGCACCAACCGAAGCAAAGATCTATAAAGAAATCCCCTTTCCAAAATAAAAGACAAACATTAAAACAAAAACAAAAACAAAAGTGTTGCCTTGGATCACCAGAAGTCTGTTTCATTAGGATTCACTTCAGTCACTATCCTATCTGGTTTCCAAATCACTTTAACCTAGCTCAACATATGTCCTATAAGAAATATTGCTGAAAGGTAAGGACCAAGAAGTTTTACCAGTTTGCTAGTTCTCTATTTCATAATGAGAATTGAAAGCATTGCATTGGCACTAGCAGTACTCTTTTTGCATGCTGGACCTTGCTCTTTATAGGTCAGCATAAGAGTATAACAGATGTAAATGCAGAGCTCAGATAAATTTGCCAAAGAGAAAAAAAAGGAGGGGAAACTAATGGAATAAATGGTTGTTATACCTAGTGGAGAGAAAGAAAAAAGTGTCAATAGAAGAAACTCCCAATATAATTAAAAAATCCTAAGATTTAATAGAACCCTGAGATAAAAATTCTAGAATATAATAATTCTGCAATAATTCAAAGAAGAATTCCAGAAAAGATGGTGAATTCACCACAAGAATGTGAGATAGAAAATCTACTAAAAGAAATGAATGCAGATATGAAAGAAGGAATTAGAAGTAGAATGAGAACCTAAATGAAAAACATATAGGGAGAATAAGCAGCTTAACTAGAAGCTGATTGAGTACTTCACTCTAAAAAACAGATTGCAAGATAGAACTAAATAAGTGAGTCATTGAAAAACACAGAAAAGTTAAAAAGATCAAAGAATGAGACTATATTGTGTTTCTACTATTAAGAAAAAACTGACCTAGGAAACAAGGGGAAAACAGTAAAATAAAAAATTAAGAAGGATGGTTGAATATATTATGCCACAACTGAATTCAAAATACAGAAATGGCAATCACAATCAGGGTAAAAGTAAAAAGAGACATAGCTAAGACTTCTAATCAGAGAAATTGAATTGTGTTTAAAGTCACTATAAATATATAGCTAGTATTTAAAGAATGCTTTTAAGTTCTCAGAGCTCTCTCTCTCTCTCTCTCTCTCGATATATATATATATATATATTTATGATAGATTTTATTATACTCATTTCACAAATGAGAATATTGAGCCTAAGATAAGTTAAGTATCAGGTCTTTCTGATTCAGATTAAGACTGGAAAATTAGCACTATTCTCTGTCTCTGTCTGTCTCTGTCCTCCCCCTACACATACACACACACATATATGTATACATACACATGAAGTCACATACATACCAAATAGCAAAGCATCTAAGTACCTAAAGGAAGACATTACCAACATTTAGAATGATAATACAACCAAAATTATTTTATATGTCCCTTCAAAACTAGACATAGAAATCAGCAAGGAAAATGTCAAGGATAAGAAGAGAACATTAGACAAAAACTGACATATTTTTGGAAATAATAGAATGAAGATTACAATACATTTTAATAGTTAATGTCATCTTTACAAAAACTGATCATATGCTAATCTCAAAAACTAGAGCATAATCAGAAACTTTAAAATAATTTACAGACCATAGTGTAACTTTAACAAATTCTATTGATAAGAAATTTGAGTACTTAGATCAAATGAAACCAAATTATATGGTACAAATAATGGATCAAAGAAGAAATAACTGAGAAACAGAAATTTTTTTTAGGTTTTTGCAAGGCAAATGGGGTTAAGTGGCTTGCCCAAGGCCACACCACTAGGTAATTATTAAATGTCTGAGACTGTATTTGAACCCAGATACTCCTGACTCCAGGGCCAGTGCTTTATCCCCTGTGCCACCTAGCCACCCCCAGAAATATTTTTCAAAGACAATTATAACAATGTGAAGCAATACAAATAGGATGCAACCTAAGCAGTTAAACCCTTCAACAACAAAGATCAATAATTAAGCATTGTAATTTAAAGAATCTAGAAAATTTATGAATTAATTATTCTCAAATTTACCCCAAATAGAAATTATGAAAATCATAGGATGGTAAAAATAAAATAAAACTATTTCAACTATGTTTTTAGGGTCAGCAAAAGCTTTCTATTCCATAAAAACTTTTGTGATTGCTATGATTTTTTTAATACAAGGTATTTAAGAATACTGTGTTGGCTATCTAAATTTTTTTCATTTGTGAATGTATTTACACTGAAATTAATTTATATATAATTTAAACATGAGTGGGCATATTTATAGATAGCTACAGAAAGAGAAGCAATGCAATTCAAGTGGTGAGAGCACTATATTTGGAATCAAAGAACCTGTGTTCAAATTTTGGTTATTCATACCACTTGAATAGGATGAGATAATACATTGTGATCTCCAGAGTTAATTGTTGTGGCAAGATGAAGGATCACCAAGGACTTTCATCTTCCCTGTCACTGGGTTCTCTATGACCTCCAGATTTTTATGTACTGTTATCTGATCTCTCAGCTTTATCATCAGTGCTGCAAAACCATTAGATCTTCTGGGCCCTTCCAAATGTTCTACAGCTAGAGATAATTTTATAGTGTCCCTCACTTAGAGTCTGAAGAGAAACTGTCCACTTTTTAAAATTCATATCCTTATACATAAAAACAGTATTTAGGACATAATATGTACTTAAAAATGCTTAATTCATTCATTCACTTCTTATGATCTACCTGAAAAAGGAAACAGCTGGACTAGATAACCCCTAGGTCTCCTCTAGCTTTAAATCCTCAATCCTGTGATATAGATACTTAAGACCTCATTTTTTTGTGTATTATATTATTATCTGGAATATAGGCTGGCATTCATATGTAGAATTCCAAGAGAAAGCTGTAAGCCCCAGCATCAAAGGGCCTTTGTCCTTTCCTCCAGAAGACATCCAGAAACCTACTCCTGGTATTGACCAAGTAAATTAGAAATAGAATTCTCTGGGAATCCTTGCACTGCTACCCATTATTTATTATCCTACAAATCTACATATTTTTAATTGCTTCATTCTAACTTTGACTTCTACCGATAAACCAACTGAGAAAGTTTCTATCTCCATAAATCCTAATTCCATAGATGTGGGCCCAAGAAGTCATATAAAACTTACAGATAAAATTCATATTTCCTTTTTAATGGACATTGAGTAATGATAGGGGAAATTAACAATTATTTAAATTTATGCCCTTCAAAAAATAATCAACAGGTCATTAAGTAAATTCCTATTATGTGTCTATCAAGGGGCCCTCATTCCAATAATAGTGTACAAAGCATACTTTGGGGAATAAACAGGACCTTAATTGCCCAATAACTGCTTTCTGAAACTCTTGGGAAGAAAGGAAAACAAACTGACATATCAGAAATGGTACCTGCTCAAAAGTACAGAAGGAGAAAATTTGGAAGTTATAATTAGCATGTGCCAATCTCTTCTCCAACCTACTCTGACCCCAAAACATACCAATTGTTCTGACACTTAGACATTTTGAGTATTCCCTAGTATAAGATACTGATCACAACTATAGTTAAGAGAGCTAAACAAATGAGGGACAGATGTATCTCAATCAGGTAATAAATTAATAAACATTTATTAAGTACATATGATATGCCAAACATTGAACTAAGTACTGGAGATAGGAGAAAAAAAAGCAAAAGATAAAACCGACAGTTTTATTACACACAATTTAATTCTTTGCATGAAGAAAATCAATACAAATGAATATCAAAATAAGCTATCAAAGGAGGAAAATATTTCTATCAAATATCTTTGCATCTTGACTAAACCTCTCTTAGGGAAAAAGGTTAAAGGACTGATCCTGTGATTTAGGATAGAGAGAAAAGTCTGAGGAAGAATTACCCTTATCAATGCACAATGCATATTGACACCTTCTTTGAAAACTCAAGCATTGCCCAAAGCACTGAGAGGTTAACTTGCCCAGAGTGATCACACACACAGTGATAGAGGCAGGATCCAAGTTCAGGGCTGTCTAATATAGAAAAATATATAGGCAATTATGAAATATAAAATAATAAGTTATTCAGGAAAATATTAATCAATGTATCAAAAGAAGAAATAAAAATATAACTATATGCAAGAATGTTCCTAATACAAAAAGAAAAAAATGAAAATTAAAACCAAAGTTTCATTCCACACTATTGATAATGGCAAAGATGATGGGAGACAAAAATAGTAAATTATGGAAGGCAAAACAATCCACATTCATTAATGCTCTTTTTATAGACCTTTTGATGTCCCCAAAATTGCAATTATACTAGAAAAGTCAGTAAACTACACTTACCAAAGGGTATAAAAGAGATAGCTAAAGGTTCTGTGTAAACCATATTAAAAACCTATATATCCAATAGTTGTTTAAAAAATGTGGAATGATTGAACACTTGCTTTATGTAATGGAATAACTTTGTGCTATACAAAGCAATAGACATGAAAAATTGTGGAGAAAATTGAGGCTTGTTTGAATTGTTATAGGAAAAACATTAATTAGAATTCTGGAAAATGTACACAAAGAAGATAAAAATATAAGGAAAATAATTACAATATAATAGAATCTAATCAATAGAATCCTCCATTTTGGCCAGGAAAAGATTGACAGTGAGATATGCCTACCCTTCTCTCTGCAGAAGTGGTTAATAATTGTAAAAGTATCCATGTATTGTCAGATATAGCTGATAATTTGCTTCATTTTTATAGTTCTATCCTTCTTTCTTATAAAAACTAATTCCATGTGCTAAGGCAATTGGCAAGCAATGCTAATTTTAAAAAATTGTCAATATAATAATAAAAGTAATTGCAATAACTGTTACAGGAAAGAAACAGTATTTCCAAAAAAAAATCCCACCAAAAAAGAATTTTGTAGCTTTATATATACCTTTTATATCTCTATTTCTATAAGCATACACACATATATGTATGTATATATATCTTTTTCTTTTATAAACAAAAGTGAAAAATATAATATTACTGTTTAGGGACAGATATTTGATGATATCAGATAGATTGGAGTTTGACATGATAATGGAAGCCAAATCAATTTGACTATTATTTTTCTTCCATTTCCTTTAAGATATAGAGTGATTTTTTTTTTACTGGAATGGATAAAACACAAGTGATTAATGGCAAATTATATTTCAAGGTAAGTGAAGGGAACACCTGGTAGCAGCTACTACTATTATTACTACTTCTCTACAACCACCACTGCCACCATTACTATTACTATTATTACTACTATTAAGATTACTACTCTTATTACTACTGCTGATAATGATTATATGAAGGAAGGAGGAAGAGGAGGTGGGGAAGGAAAAGGAGTAAAGTAAAAAGGAGCAAAAGAAAGAAGAGTAGAAGAGAAAGAGACAGAGGGGCAGAGGATGAGGAAGCATAAGGTAGGAGGAAGAGGAGGAAGAAGCAGAAAATGAGAGTAGGAAGGTGGTAGGAGAAGGATGGAAGAAAGAAAATAAAGATCAATATAGATTAAGCAAAGAATTAGCAGATGAAATATACAGAGCAGATCACTTCAGGCTCTAACAATTTTGCACCTCTGAATACCTAGTAAGAAGCAACTTGGTGGCTAGAATTATAGACCATAAGCTCACAATGTTCCATAGACAGATTACAAATTTTCCTAATAAAAATACAGACCACAAAAATAGCTTTGCGAACTCAACCAATAAACTGCACTGAAACTGAACCGTTAACATAGACCAAATTGTTAACATAAACCAAATTACCTGATATCATTGATTCATAAAAAAAGCTAAGAGCATTTTCCATAGATGTTGTTATAGAATATATATATATATATATATATATTTATATTTATATATATATATATAATCTCAAGCTACTACATGAATGAAATTGTCTCAGATCATTTCTATCTGAATTCATAAAAAAGGATGAAAACAAGTATATACTACTTCTATTAAATACTAATGCTACTTGCCTTTCATGTAATATTCATTTTTAATTCTTTAGAAATTCCTGTTTTTCATGTCTCCCTGCTATATGAACATATAGGCTGTCATTCAATCATTTCAGTCATGTCTGTCCCTTTGTGATACAGATTCTCTTGGCAAAGATACTGGAGTGGTTTGCCATTTCCTTCTCTAGCTTTTTTTTTTACAGATGAGGAACTGAGGCAATCAAGGTTAAGTGACTTATCCAGGATCACACATCTATTAAGTGTCTGAGATCAGATTTGGCTCAAAACTATGCCTGACTTCAGGTCCAGTACTCTATTCTGCCCAATTCATGCAGAATATTAGCATGAATATTAGTATAAAAATGTTTGTTCCCATGGGAAACTTGGAATTATTAGAGAAATTAACCAATTTCTCAAAAAGATCACTTCACTGAATGAATTTATTTTTTATCTGTACTTTCTATATAGATTGTTCATTCAAATATACATGGTAAAGTGAGCAAAAGGCATTCTTTATCCACTTGGTCTTTCTTATGTCAATAGTTAGACCAAAATTTTTGAGTGGTTATTTATCTCTTCCAGAAGACTCTAAAAGGTTCTGGAGCTTGACCCATTTAGCAACAATGACACCAGCAAACACATCGGGCAACCCTTATAATATTCCCAGATAATTCCTCTTCAACTTGGACTCTGTGTTGAACCTCCTCTTTCACTGTGGCAAAAACACTGGTGAACATACATCTGCTTGTTTTATACTTTATCTAATGCTTATTATAACAGGGTCATTGAACAATTATTTCTGTTATTATGTCTTTCAAGGAATCTTGTACCACTTTGATGGAAAATAACTTGTTAGAAAAAGCGTTAAAATGTGCTTTGTTTTATTAAATTAAAAAATTTTAAATCAACAAATAACTGATGAAACAAAGTAAAATCCAAGCTATAAACAAATTAATGTAAAATAATTTAGGGAAGGTTCATTTACTATAAGGAATTTTAAAATGCCTTTTGGAGAAGATAGTTTTAAAAAATTTTTTATTCAGTATTTTATTTTTTGTCAGATACATGTAAAACAATTTTTGCATTCATTTTTAAAACTCTCAGTTCCAAATTCCCTCCCTTTCTTCTTCCCCAATTTCTCTCATTGAGAGGTCAAGTGATTCGATAGAAATTATACATGTGTAGTCATGCAAAATATTTTTACAATAGTTATGTTTTGAAAGAAACACAGATACTTCCACCAAAAAAGTCCTCAAGAAAAATAAAGTAAAAAATGCTTTAATCTATATTCAGACACCATCAGTTCTTTCTCTGTGGATAGCATTCCCCCATCATAAGTCTTTCAGAGTTGTCTTGGATCACTGAATTGTTAAGAATAGCTAAGTCGATCACAACTTTCGTACGTGTCTTTTCATGTAAGTCTCCCCAGGTTTTTCTGAGAGCATACTGCTCATTATTTCCTATGGTGGAACAGCATTCCATCATAATCACATACCACACTTTTTTCAATCATTTCCCAATTGATGAACATCCTTTCAATTTCTAATTCTTTGCCACAAGAAAAGAGCTGTTATAAATATTTTCATACATATAGGTTCCCTTCCCTTTAATTTTTTTGTTATGCAGATCTAATAGTGGTATTGGCAGGTCAAAGGTCATGTACAATTTTGTAGTCCCTTGGGGATAGTTACAAATTCCTCTATGAAATAGTTGAATCAGTTCACAACTCCACCAACCGAGTATTAATATCTCATTTTTCCCCACATCCCCATCAACACTTGTTATTTTCCTTTTCTGTCCTATTAGCCAACTAAATAGATAAGAGGTAGTACCTCAGAATTGTTTTAATTTCAGTCAATAGTGACTTAGAACATTTCTTCACAGAACTATAGATAGCTTTGATTACTTCCATGAGGAATTAGCTCCTTAACCTTGAAGGGTAGTAGTAGTTCAAATTATGACAAATATGGAAAGTATTCCAAGCAGGAGGATAATCTATGAAAAATTATGGTGGTAAGTGACATGATTAAATGGGAAAGAGCAAGTTGGATATTTTGACTGGAAAGTAAAGTGAATGGGAGTAATGGAAGCTTAATATGTAAGAATAGGTGGAAGTCACACTGTGAAGGACTTAAAAGGCTAAATAATATAGTTTGTATGTTATCTAAAGGCATCAGATAATCATTTGGGTTTGTTGAAGAAAAAAGTTGTACAGTCATATTAAGTAGTTAAGATTGTAGTTTTAGGAAAATGAATCAACCAAGTGGAGGATGGATGGCCAGAAAGGCAAGAAAATGGATTTAAATTCCTTTATAAGATTAACATAATTGTTCAGGTCAGGACTTGGATGGATGTATTATGAATAGAAAGAGGGGTGGAATTTGAGAGACATACTGTAAGTACTATAAATAAACAGCAAATGATTGGATTTGAGAGAGGGTGAGTGAGACAGTTAAGTCATGTGTGACTTTCAAGTCATGATAATTATAAAAATGGTGGCATCCTTAACGGAAGAAAAAATTTAAAAAACAGAACAAGGAGGCAATTTAAGTGAAAAGATAATGTGTTGATTTTGAGAAAGAGATGCCTATTAGCTAGCAAATGATGCTTGGATGTGGAGAAATATGTCATATGTAGAAAGATGATACTACCTGATAATCTAAACAAAAATGCAGTAAGAGGAGAAGGCCCAGGATAAGGATCTAAAATAAGGGTCAGGATTTGGCTGATGATTCAGAAGTAAGGAGACTAAAAAGATGTAAGACAGACTGAGAAATATGACAGAGTAGTCAAGAAAGTCCAAGGAACAGAGTATATCTTAGGAGGGCAATGCTATCAAATACGACAAAGATTGAAAGGTTGCAGATTGAGAAAAGTTTATTGGATTTGGCAATAAAGAGTATTACGAACCTTGGAAAGAAGAGTTTTTGTATAATTGTCTGGTCAGCAGCCAAATCTCAAGGGGTTAAGAAATTAGAGTGATAAGGGAGAATGGGATGGGGGGAAGATATGTAGAATGCTCCAGAATGCTCCTTTTCTAGTCTAGGAATTTATCTGTAAAAGGAAAAAGATAAAGAATGGTAGCTTGAGGGATTAATAGGGATAAATGAAAGCTGATAGACAAAATCAAGATATTTTTGAATAGCCAAGAAAGAGTCAGTAAAGAGAGATTTAGAATTAGAAAGGTAATGACTGAAGGGAAAGCTCCTAGACTAGATAGAAGCTAGAGGATCAAAGAATATGTGGTGGTCCTTCTTGCCAGTGCTTGATATTCTGAGAAAGAAACAGAAGAGGGAGAAATGGAGCATGTAGCAATATTCATGATATTAGAGTAAGGGATAATAAATGGATAGATTGACTAAATTAAGAGTGACTCCCCTCTTGTAGAACTGAATATTTAAAAGCTTTTTTTGGTTAAGACTTTAGAGTTCCAGGTCTACTAGTGTCAATGTCATAATGGATATAGCATTGCTAGGCTTCAGTTACTTCATCTTTTTAAATGGCAGTGGTGGGATAGAAGAGTTATAATGTCACCAAAAGTCTTTAAATCCTATCCTGTGGCTACCATCAATTTGAAAAGTGCTGTCAAATTTTGTTGTTAATAACACTTTTTCCCTAGCAATGAGAATTCAAGGATCTAGCTATCCTCCTGTCAAAGATCAATATTAGTACTGTATTTTAACATCTCATTTCTAATTGTTAAGTTGTACGTCCAAGCTTCATTTTCATTAATATGAACAAGGAAGGGAAAGATGAAATATTTTAGTAAATAAGCTGATTTAGTTGAATTTAATCTTGAAGAAATATAAAATAACTGGTTGAATAAAATAAGGAGTTAAGACCAATACCATATATTTTCAAAATTAATAATTATTTGACTATTCAATTCCTTTTTTTTACTAAATTAGTTTTTTGTGTGTAATGAATTGTTCTTGCCATTGTATTTTTCATTTAATCAGCACTCTTCCTTTTAAATTTCACTTCCCCTTTCAGAGAACTAAAATAAATGAATCAACTATTAATTGAATACCTACTATGTACTAGGAACTAATCAGATATAAATATAAATCATATTATCTTTTCTTATTTTAAAATTATTAAGTTAAATAAAAGGCACTAAAGACAAAAATTTTGTAGAGAAAATAGAAAAATGGAATTATGAAGGCAAATATTTTAAAATAGTGTCTAATATTGAAGTGTAATAAGTATAAGTAGCCTTTGTTGTTATAAACAGAATTGTCTTAATATGATCTGACAGTGGGTGGCTAGGTGGTGCAGTGGACAAAGCACCGGTCCTGGAGTCAGGAGTACCTGGGTTCAAATCCGCTCTGAAACACTTCATAATTACCTAGCTGTGTGGCCTCAGGCAAGCCACTTAACCCCATTTGCCTTGAAAAAATCTAAAAAAAAATATGATCTGACAGAAAAAAATTGATAGAGTAGTTTGTACATAGAACTGAAGTCCAGAAATAACAGTGTCATATACAATTCTTTTTTTCTGGAATTCATTCTTCCAATAAATCTTTCACTTACTTAGTCAACAAATATTTATACAGTACCTACTGTATTACTAAAATTTTGTGTTATATTGTTATATACCAAGGACACTATGTTAATTTTCCATCTACAAAGCAGGAAAAATAATATTTATTGCGTCGACCTTAAAAAAAGATAAAATGTAGAATAATAATTATAAAAGACCCTTATAATTCAGGACCACCATTTAGGTTTCAACCAATCTGAGTCATATATTCTTATAAAACAATTACATGTTAGTTATAAAAATAGGTCTGTGACCAGGGACATTTTTTCTTTAGGTAGTGGGAATAACATTAGGTATTGAACAAAGGACAAAGTGAAAGGTTAAGCTGAAGATGGAGCCATTGGCCAAGAGTCCTGGCTACATAGGGTCTCTTCACTGAGTCTGGCACTAACAGTGAACTCCTGGGAGTAGGAAGTCAATAGACGACCTAAGAAGAGAATGAACTGGCCCAGTTCAGAAAACCAGAACTGACAGTAGCTTCAGTGACAATTAGTACTGATAAAATGCCCATGCTCTTTTAGCATCGACAAGATAGGGATACCATGACTCAAAATAATAATACACTTAATGGTATTTATAGATGTCTGAATTGCAGAACATCTATCATCTATCTGTTTATCTAATATAAATAATTACTTAAATATTCTCTCCCCATTAAAACACAATCTGGTTTTCTTTTCTTTATATCCTCAACATTTTGCTCAGCATTGAGCAGATATTAAGCTCTTAAAACTGTTCACACAATGAAAAAAAATGAAGTGACCATCTATAAGGATATTTTAGAAATAGATTTATAAATTTATATAACAACTAGAAAACAATACAAAGCAATATTCACTTGCTAGATTATGTGTTGTAAATCCCGGCTCTAAAAAGGTAAAATGATTATGGACTGGTCTAATCAAATGAAGCTTCATGAAGGAAAAAAGGAGATGGACGCTGATGGAAGTGTAAGATTTCATCTGAAAGATAGAAGTGGGGAGGAAACTTCAAGCAAGGGGAATATGCAGTTGCAAGGACATAGAAATAAGAATAAGTATCACATAAATAGAGGCTAGAAAATAAACAACAAAGGGGAAAGTTTGTGTCAGAGTCATGACATGAAGACAGGTTAAAGTTGAACTTGAATGTCATGATGAATACTTAGAATTTGATTAAATAAGCAATAGGACCATTTTAACTTCTTAAGAAGGGGAACAATAAAATTAAAATGATGCCTTAGAAAAATGAACTTATTCAGGATGGACAGGTAGAAGATGGAGGATGAAGACATGCTATTACACTGATTCATTATTCATTCAATTTTTTATTAAGAATTTGCCATGCAGGGCAGCTAGGTGACATAGTGGATAAAGCACCGGCCCTGGAGTCAGGAGTACTTGAGTTCAAATCTGACCTCAGACACTTAATAATTACCTAGCAGTGTGGCCTTGGGCAAGCCACTTAACCCCATTGCCTTGCAAAAAACATGAAAAAAAAAAACTAAAAAGAAAAGAATTTGCCATGATACATTTATAAATAAATATTGTCTTGTCACATGGAACAAATTCAAACTCACAAAGTACCCACAAAGTAAATTCTTCTAAAGCAGGTATAGTTTTTAAAATACTATGTTTTCCAGGTATGAAATAAATAAATACCCCTCTCCACCAAAAAAAGGTGATGGGGTCAGGAAAATCAAGAAATAGAGGAACCTAAGTAGCAACTACCAAAAAGAATTGGTAACTCAATATTCAAAGAGTTTGTAAAAGAAAAGTTTGCTGAACTGAATGAGGGTGGGGAATGAATGAGGATTACATAGCAAAACTGTATTAGAAATAGCTCACTACTGGTGGGCAATCTGCAACAGATGTATAGTGATCTGCATCTTTAAAAACTATGTCCTGGAGGTAATAACTATTATAAAATATTATTGGTTGAAGTTGCTTATTGTTCATTTAGGAATGATAGTGATTTTTAAGCTTACCAGTAATTATTGAACATGGGTTCTTCCCAAGGATTGCAATTTTGGAACAATCTAGGAAAGGTATTTCTATGAGCTCAAGATTCTGAATAGTCAGAGAAGGTTAGGGGCTGCAATAATATTGGTAGTAACTCTTCAACCCTGTCACAAAGTGATAGTAGCAGGATATATAGAAATACTCATTTTAGTATTATAGAGTATCATTATACCCTATCAGAGAGGTTTATGATGGTAGCCTATGAGCCCTATCAAACATTGCTAGACCCCAAGAATATATGGAGTATATTTTAACCTTAGCATATTTATCAGCATCATAAACCAATGCTGGGATCTTGAGCAGTATTTTGTGGCCCAGTCACAACATGTCACACAAAATTGTGTAAAACAATTTAAATGCTAGAGGAATAGTCAATGACATGGACAACTATTTGAGTAAATTTCCAATAGTCCTTTGCTTATAATCTGGAATGGTGAAGTTCAATATTGCAGTCAGTGGAATATCTAGTGGTCAACAGAAATCTACTCAAGAAGGGTTTAGTGGACTAAGTAATGGGATTATTGGGAGATGTTTTGGTTTTGGTGACAGAAAGGAGGTGAGACTACCAATGTAGGGACTGAGGAATAAGGGACAAGTTTTTCAACAGAAGTTCTACCAAGAAAAAGATCAGTTTCTTCTAGGTAGGAAGAGGCTCTGGTTAGTTGGTTAGGGAATGGTGAGTGGTCATTGGTACAGTATGATTTTCAGCACTGAAATTTAAACAGACTATATATTCAAGTAGCTAATGACTTCTTGGATACAATAATCATAAACTACTTAAATCTGTGATGAATCTGTCATCATTTGCACCAGGATCCTAATGTGGTGTTACTTTCTTTTGGGAAATATAAACAAATATAAACAATTCATTTTACTCATCACATGTATCAGAGGGTTAAGATGCTAGAACAAAAACCTGGAATTTCTAGTCTTTCTCTTTCATATTCTTTTACTTCTTCAGGGGTTTATTACAATGCATGTTTTCTCTTTCAAGAGCAACAGAACAATAAAAAAAAATAGAGTGAAATAATTTTCCAGCCCATGACAACTTAGAAGGTAGAGAGGGAAGTTTGTTGCCATAGGGTAAAGGAGTAGCACAAGACAGTGCAGGTTGTATCAGCTCAGATCCATAACCCTAGAAAACCAGGAGCAGATGCCACTGTGTCAACAGCAACAGCAAGTACTTCTGGAAATTCAGTCCACACAGATGGTAAGGGTGTCTAAACATTGGTTAGAAGTTTAAAGAGGGCTCTTTGGTGGCATGGAGACAGGATTCTATTGCTTTACCCATACTCAGATCCAGGCCATAGTCCTGGGTGGCAGTCCAAGGGCAAGGAATACTTGCACGCCAAAGCTGAAGTCACAGTGGAAAGGGAACCATGGTTTCAGAAAAGAAAAGAATGCTAGTGGTTGCTCACTGACCAGAGTTTACACACCTCTCCTTAGGTTATACCACCTTGGAAGAACTGCAAACTTATAAGTCCCTAGAAGTATCTTTGAAAACAGCTCTACAAAACCCCTGTAGCTTGGGAAAGTGTGCCCTCCAACCTGGAAGAATAGTTCTACTTTAACAAAGAGTTAAAAGTTAAGGAATATGCTGGGAAGGGAAATGACAGAGGTGGAATTCAGCCTGTTCACATTGGTTTGGCAGAACCGATACCTAATTTTATGTTGATTTTGGCAAACTGATTGCTAAAATGGCACTTGTAATCAGGGTTCTCTTTAAAATGGGTTCCTGGGCAGTTGCTCAATGTGGAAATCACAAATTTACATTCCTACTCTTTTTTAATGTTTATCTGCACACCCATAAGTGAAAAAAATATTCATTGAACTACCTTACAATATTTATTTATTCCTTTCTTGAAACTCATTATACCTTTGATGAAATACTACATTTTGATCCCCTCATTTTTGTAACTTCATAAACATATAACATAAAGAGAAAAAGTGCAAACAAATTCAGGAGGGTGACAAGCTATCTTTTGTTTCTACTTTGTGCTGTGCCTAAAATTCCTACAAGATATGAGTGCACTGGTATTTCCTTAATGGTAAAACCAATAGGAAGCTGGGACACAATAAACCAATAGAAATATAGATTTCAAGAGTCATCTTATTGCTCATTTTGGAAGCCAAAGAAGTAGAAGAAAAAAGAATTATAATAGGTAGAATGAGTTTTGGATCTACATTTATTCCAAAATTGGCTGCTGTGGTCATATGGCTGCTTTTCACTCCATAAGGATACCTTTGCTTACTGTGAGTAATATAACATGATCTAGTTTTGTATACCTCTTTTATTGTTCTTATTTGAGTACTAAATGCCTAAATGATCAGTATATCTTTCTGTATATTTAAAATGGTCATTAAGGCAGAGTACTAGCTCTTAATTTATTTGAATCCCACCAAAGGAAAATGAGCAAACAACAGAAAAAAATCTGACCATAGCAAAATTACTCTGGTAACAAGGAAGGTTAAAACACACACTCAGAAGAAGGTAATAAAGTCAAAGGGATCTACACCTCTAAGAAAAATATGAATTGTTCTCAGAACATGGAGAGATTAAAAAATTTTTCAAATCAAGTAAGAGAGGTAGAGGAAAACTGAAAAGAGAAATGAGAATGATGCAAGAAAATCATGAAAAAACCCAACAGCTTGGTAAAAGAGAGACAAAAAATACTAAAGAAAATAACACTTTAAAAACTGTCTAGGTCAAATTTGATAAAATAGATATAAAATGTCAATGAGAATAATGCCTTAAGGATTAGAATTGGTCAAAAGGAAAAAGAGGCACAAATATTTACCGAAGAAAAACTTCATAAAAAGTAGAATTGGTCAAAAGTAGAATAAGGATACAAAAGCTCACTGAAAAAACCCAATTCTTTAAAAATTAGAATTGAATAAATGGAAGTTAATTACTTTAAGATAAACCAAGAACCAATAAACTAAAATCAAAAGAATGGAAAAATAGAAAACAATGTGAAATATCTCACTGGGGAAAAAAAAAAACAGACCTAGAAAACAGGTACGGAAGAAAGAATTTAAAAATTATTGGATTATCTGAAAGTCATGATCAAAAAAAGAATCTAAACATTACCTTTAGTTTTTGATAGTTGCAATCAATTTATTTAAAGAGATAATTGATTAGGTATCTGCACGGGTGACTTCAACTTCTACACCTGGTTCAATGCTGATAGGAGTGATTTGTTTAACAATTTCAGAATGACTGTGCAAATCAATAAGGTTTGTGGATTCCCATCTGGAATTGATCCCATGTCTTTGAACTTTCACCACAAGGAGTTTTTCTAGTTGTGAATCAAAGTGTCTTAGTAGGAATTCAAACAGGTCCCTTCACTTTCAAGTTCTTTTATTTGACTTCTCTAATTAGATCAGTATACATATTTTCTAGTGACTTCACACTGTGGTTCAGGTCTGGTGAATGACAATGTCTTGCTTCCTGACCAACTTACTCTTTATTGCAAGGGAACAGTAATGAGTCAGGAGCAGGGAATGCTGACTGTATGGGCTGCAGCAATGATATCTTCACCAAACATTATCTTTAAAGGAATTGTCGAGGAAAACTGTCCTAATATTTTAGAACTAAAGGGCAAAATAGAAATTGAAAGAATTCATTGATCATTTTACAAAATGAAAAGTCCCAGGAATATTACAACTAAATTCCAGACCTCCCAGGTCAAGAAAAGAATATAGCAAGCCAGGGAGAAACAATTCAAAATGGAGTCACAATCTGGATAACAAAATATTTAACAACTTCTATATTAAAGCGTTGGAAGATCGGGAATATGACTTCCGGAAGGCAAAAGAGCTTGGATTAAAACAATCAACTACCCAGCAAAATTGAGCATAATCTTTCAGGGGAAAAGATGGACATTCAATGAAATAGGGGACTTTCAAACTTTCCTGATGAAAAGAGAAAAGTTGCAAAGAAAATACAAGTCTATAGGGAAGCATATAAAGGTAAAGTAAAGGGAAATCATAAGCAACTTAATAAGATTAAACTGTTAACATTTCTACCTGAGAAGAGAAGAGAAGGGGAGAGGTAGAATAGGATAAATTATTTCACCTAAAAGAGGCAAGGAAAATCTTTTAAAGTGGAGAAGAGGGAAGAGATAAAAAGCAGTAAGTGAATCTTAATTCCATCAGTTGACTCAAAGAGAATAAAATATACACTTAATTGGTTATAGAAGTCTATCTTACTTGACAAGAAAGTAGGAAAGGAATGGGATAAGAAAAGAGGGAGGGTGAATGAAAGGAGAATAGATGGGGAAAGAGTATAATAGAATCAATACACTTGAGAAGGAAAAGGGTGAAAGGAGAGAGAATAGAATAATTGAGCAGAGATAGAATAGAGGGAAATATAGTTAGCAAATAGCAACTGAAAAAATTTCAAAACAAGCTCCTCTTATAATGGCCTCATTTCTTAAACATAGAGAACTGAGTCAAATTTGTAAATATAAGAGCCCTTCTCCATTTGATAAATGATCAAATGATATGAACAGCTTTCCAATGAAGTAATTAAAACTATTTATAGCCATCTGAAAATAAAAGCTCTAACTCACTATTGAATGGAGAAATGCAAATGAAAACAATTCTGAGGTACTATCTTTTACCTATTATGTATGACTAATAAAATAGAAAAGGAAAACTACAAATGTTGGAGGGGATTTAGGAAAAATGAGATAATAATGCATGGTTGTTGGAGTTGTGAAATAATTCAAACATTCTGTAATGCAACTTGAACTCTCCTCGAAGGGCTATAAAATCAAGGATATCCTTTGTCCTGGCAAGATCACTACTAGATCTGTTTGCCCAAAGAAATAAAAAACAAAAACAGAAAGGACCTATATGACAAAAACATTTATAGCAACTCCTTTCTGGTGGCAAAGAATTAACAGTTGAGGTGCCCATAAATTAGGATTGATTATATTATGAGAAATAATGAGCAGAGTACTATCAGAAAAACCTCAAAAAACTTACATGAGTTAATGCAGAGTGAAGTGCATTATGTACAAAGTATTGTATGTTGTGTACAAACTAAACTGTGAATGACTTATTCATAACAATTCAATGATTCAAGACAACTCTAAAGGAGTTATGATGAAAGAGAAAGAACTGATTATCTGAATACTGAAGCACACTTTTTTTTCCAGTTTTTCAAGGCAATGGGGTTAAGTGGCTTGCCCAAGGCCACACAGCTAGGTAATTATTAAGTTTTTGAGGCCAAATTTGAACTCAGGTACTCCTGACTCCAGGGCCTGTGCTCTATCCACTGTGCAACCTAGCCGCCCCTAAAGCACAGTTTTAAAATTTTATTTTTCTTGATGTTTTTCTATCTATATATATTTTCACAATATGACCATTATGGAACTTTTTAGCATGACAGCACATGTAAAATCCATATTGAATTGCTTACTTTATCAATAAGGAGATTTGGGAATGGAGAAAAGGAGAGAATTTGTAACTCAAAATGTTAAAATTAATATTAAATTGTTTTTAAAGTAACTGGGGGGAAAATAAAATATTAAATAAGAAAAAAAATGGCCAACTTTTATTCCACAAAAACTAGACAAGTTTTTATTTAAATGATGTCATTTTTGATCTGCCACCCATCAAGAGGCAAAAAGTTCTTGATAAACAGACAAAAAGTTCTTGATAAACTAAGTTAAAAAGTAAACATTCAAGGAGTCAGGAGCTTCAATTAATCTTGACCAGAATAAGTTACTATGGCAAATGCAGAAGCAGAAATGTCATGCTGCACTACATACTTTCCAAACAATAGTCAAGCAAACTTTCTTTTTCTAAAAATTCTAGATATTATATGAATATCTCATTTTATTCAATCCTAAATCTGAACTATTCATCCAAATAAAATTTGGTTTATATCTCTCAATTTGCAGATAAGAAAACCAAGGTTCAGGGACATCAACTGACTCACAGATAGTATGAGTCAGAAATAGGATTTGAACCCAGGTGCGATTCCTCTAGAATCAGCACTCTGAATTGAAGAGCTCCCTTAGAACTGGCCTAGAAACAAAATATAGAAAAAAATTAACAGAGGCTTGAGGATAAAATAAATAGTTGGAGGGAATGGAAGAATAAGCAGAGACAATTAAGAAGCGATAGGAGAACATTGTCATTGAATCAGGGATAAGAAAGTTCCAAAGAAAGATGTTAAAATGCAGCAGAAATAGAGAGGATGAATATTTAAAAGAAGATCATTAACTCTGGTGAGCAGGAATTAGCCATTTTCTATGGTACACCACTTTGTATTCCACAATTCTATGTGGTACATCACTGAGATAGGATATTAGGTAATGTGAGACATTGAACACAAATATTAGGATGAAAGAATTATCAGTTGAAAAAGTATATACAAGACAATAGAAAGGCCCAAGGAAATAGAGAGGGATTGACTTTGATAAGGAGAAATATTGTTTTATTGCCCAAGACATACAAAGGAGGACTATATAAGAAAAATTGAATAAGAGTTTTGAATTTTAGCTTATGTGAGATGAGAGATAAAATATGGTTTAGGTTTTCCCAATAAATTAAGAGTGGTAATCTGTTGAGGGAAAAGGAACAGGGGGAAAATAGGATATGAGAAGAGAATGAATAAGGTTACTGAAAGGAAATAAAAGGTAATATTTATATAGTACCTTAATATTTTCAAAATGCTTTATGTTTATTATCTCATTTAATACTTATAATAACCCTGTGAGATTAGTAATATTAGTACCTCTATTTTTTTGTATGAGGAAATAGAGGCAATGATCATTAACTTGCCTTCAATTATGCAGCTAGGAAATGTGGTTGGAATAACAGGGAATTAGGATTAGAAAGCAACATTTCAGAATGTAAGATTATGGAAATTAAATAGTTGCATGAATATTTTAAGATTCGAATAATGACTTCTCTGGGGGTAGCAGAGATTGAGTGAAGGTGTAGGTCTTGTACGTTGAGATAGCTTGTTTGAGTGTGACATAAACATGCATACTGAAGTCCACAAGCAGAAAAGACATACAGGAAAGGAGAAAAAATGACCTTGAGGCAAGGGTATGTTGGAGTCAGTTCATACCTACTCCTGAAAACCCACTATTAAATTTTCAGTGTGACTATTTATTCATCAAAAATCATTGTTACATATCAAGATTAGACATATTTTTGTGACTTCTGAAAGTGATGGGCAATTAAGTTCTAAAGTGGTTGGAGCACTGCACCTGGAGTCAGGAATATTCATTTTATTGAGTTCAGATCTAACCTCCAGCATTTACTAGCTGGGAATCACTTTATCCCATTTGTCTTAGTCCCCTTATCTATAAAATGAGCTGGAGAAGGAAATGATAAACCACTCCATTACCTTCACCAAGAAAAACTCAAATGAAGTCACAAAGAGTCAGATATGACTTCAAAATGACTGAACAAGGGGCCACTAGGCGGCACAGTGGATAGAGTACTTGCCCTGGAAGCAGGAGGACCTGAGTTCAAATGTGACCACAAACATTTAATAATTACCTAGTTGTGTGACTTTGGGCAAGTCACTTAGCCCCACTGCCTTGCAAAAAAAAAAAATAAACAGAAAATGACTGTACAACAAAAAAGAAAGTAACAGAAAAATATTGATAATATAGACTAATCATAAGCATCTTGGTAAGAGATTGTTTTTTTGTAGTGGTTGTTATTTTTGGAGAGCCTGTTGTTAAACTTTTACCAGTACACTCTCTATAGGGGCCAATATATTACACAGTGACAGCAGAAGAAAGGACCTCATATTGACAGACTTTCTCTTGGTTCAGTGTGTTTGATAAAAGTTTCAGAGAAGATCATTAGAGAAGAAGCAGCCTACAATGAAGTAGGGGAACAGGCATACATTCTGTATTCTAGAGAAAGGCAGGATTCTTTGAGTACCAGGAGATGGAAAAAGTATGAGATGGGGAGACTTAGTACCTAAAAAAACTTGATAGTACTAACATCTCTGCAGGTAAATGAGCCTGTTTATTAGTCTAAGGAAAGAAATAATCCTTTTTGAAAATAAGTTTTATCCACATTTCATTTCTCCACATCATATCAGTGTATTCCCTTGTCACTTCTGATTGCATTTAAACTAGATCAAATATGTTTTACCACTGTTGTTCTTTTTCTTCCTGTAAAAATGGACTGCATTTTATTTTTATTCTAAAAAATTCCATTTATACCTCTTTGTTGATAGATCTTATTTTTATTTTATTTCAAGGTTCTGTAGAAATCATTAGTGACACTATGCCAAAGGCTGAAGTTCATATGTAACTTGAATATTTTGATTCACTGAAAAGTAACCTACAATTTGCTAAGAAAAAACATTATAATGATCTCATCCAATTTTTTAAAACATGTTTTATTAAATGGAGACTAATAATTTCCCACTCTTAGAGTTAATACATTTGGGAGATTGGATTGTGAAAAACTGAATACAACTACATTTGCTAAAGATGTATCAATTTTCATTTGATTCAAGAAATGTAAGCAAATTTTTCTAAAAGGAAATAGCATTGTGCATAAAGGGCATTCTAATTACTACATCTAATTAAAAAGGACAACCCCCCAAATTACAACGTGCTTTAAATGAAATAAAGACTGATAAAACAATCAAATATGAAACTATCCTATTGAAGATCTGGTGAAGTAAAAGAGGAAACAAGAAATGCATCGTTAATACATATCAAAGGAAGAGAAAATTAAATGGGGCATGACTTGTGTTCTTCTACACCCAAATCTATGAAGACACCTGATCACTTGTTCATTCCAAATGCATTCTGTCCCCAATAGCTTACTGAGTATACATGCACTAGGATAGTAAGCATTGATAGTTCTGTTTTCAATTCCTTAATCTATATTGCCTGCATAAGCACAAGGCTCTGTTTCAGGGAGAATATGACATTAGATAAAAGGATCTGAACTAGCTTGATAATACTAATAAGAATGAAAATGAACGAATACTACAGAATGTGCTGTGAAGTTAAAAAAATACTGACAAATCAACTATGTGGGTAATAGGAATTAGGACAGCAATGAAAGGATAAAGTCAAATTTGCATTACTTCTCATTTGAATTACTACAAATGACTACTTTATTGTCATAAATGACCTGTGCTAGAAATCCAATGTACTGTAGGTGGAGTTGTGACTTGATCCAACCATTCTGTGAAACAAAATTAAAATAGAATATCATTGTGTTACAATAAAAAATTAATATGAAGGAACTAGTGAAGCTCAGGAAATATGGAAAGATTCAGGAAACTAGGAACCAGGAAAAAAGTAGAAGCAGGAAAATAATCTATACAGTGACTAGAACAATGCAAATTAGAAAAATGTAAAGAAGGAAGAAAGATAAGAAAAAGGAGGGAAAAAGGAGACAGAGAGTGAGAAAGAAATAAAAATTTAGTCAAAGAATATTTACATTATGATTTAAACCAAGCCTTAATTGCTATTAAATGTCATGAAATTAATAAATATATTTCTCTTGCTCCCAATTCCTTGATTTTTAATTTATTTAAGAAATAGAACAAATTAATAAATTTGTAACATCATTTTTGTAATATACATATCTTAATTCCAATTTTACAAAAAGTTCAATAAGTTTATTGATTTCTATGCTAAAAATGGAAAATTAAAAAATTTATGTTATTAATTCAGTTTTTAATATATGGCCTGTTAGAGTATTAGTCTATATATTTATTGATTTTCCTTATTAATGAATGATATAGAAAAGAAAAATATACTTTTTTAGTAGTTTTCTTAGAATTGAACTCATAATCATTTAATTACTGATTATCTATTCTTCATACACTGTAAGGGGGAAAACAGGATGTCTGGAGATCCTGGACTGGTTTTCAAAATATTAACTCTACTGTTATATTACAGATTTGATAAAAAATTTTTGTTGTACATAGTATAAAACATATACATTAAGGTAATGCATTTTAAAGATTGTCACTAGTGAGGTATAGAACAATGAATTAGGAATTTAAAATTGTCATGAGAAAATTTTGTTTTTTTTAAATAGGTTTAACCTAACTTAAATATAGGTTATAATGTACTTAAAAGGGAAAGATTAGAAATTATAATTAATAAAGCAAGATTTTAAAATTTAAAATTAAAAATATCTAAAATTAACCAAATAGATCCATATCTGATAGAAAATAGACAAGTCATCAAAGAATTGCATTAGTCAAGATGCATGCATCAAAACATTATTAAATTTCAAGTAACTCAAATCAGGAAAAGAAAAAATAAAGACTATATGATAAAATATAAAGTTTATTGACATTAATTTTTAAATATGAAAATTTAATTTTATTAATGGAAGAATTTTCCACAAATAGAATAGAACATATATTGGAAACCTGGAGTAATTATATCTGTAATCATTAGAAAAATTCTCATTAAAAACAAATATTTAAAAGAAAAGTTACTATTTATCATGTCTGTAGAAATATTAGAAGTGAGGCATAAAATTGAATGAACAACATCAATTAAAATATTTCTATTTTGCAAGTGACCTAAATGTACTCTTAAAAACTTAAAGCAGTTAACAAAAAATAATACATTTAATTAAAAAATTCAGTAAAGTAGGTATATAAGATATTGCAGCAGCAACAACAACAAAATCTCCCTTTCTTCATGTTAAGATAGTTTTAAGGACAAAAATACCCTTTGTAAAAACAGAAAGATATACCTTTGAAGCATACAAAAATATATTTTTTTTTTATTTTTAGGTTTTTGCAAGTCAATGGGGTTAAGTGGCTTGCCGAAAGCCACACAGCTAGGTAATTATTAAGTATCTGAGGCTAGATTTGAACTCAGGTACTCCTTACTCCAGGGCTGGTGCTCTAACCACTGTACAATCTAGCCACCCCCCCCCCCCAAAGATAATGTTTAAATGATTTTAGCAAAACTTAAGGAAGAAGCCAAGGGAGAACTACCCTTAGCTCATGGCTAGTTTGAAGATGTGTTTTTTGTCATTCTCTATATTGAAATTCTTGATTTTTTCTATGACTTGTTCTTTGACCCACTTAATTTTTAGGATTAAATTATTTAGCTTATAATGAATTTAGCTTACAATGAATTTTTAATCTATCTTTCCACTGACTTTTATTAAATATAATTTCTGTTGCATTATTATCTTGAAAGAATGTATTTAATATTTCCTGCCCTTCCACTTTTGATTTTCAGATTTTTAACTCCACAATACGTGGCCAATTTTTATGTAGGTTTTATAAACCACTGAGGAAAAAAGGTATATTCTTTTCTATTCCCCATTCAGTTTTTCCCTAGAGGTACATCATATCAAACTTTCCTAAAATTCCATTCATCTCCTTAACTTCTTTCCTGTTTATTTCATGATTAGACTTAACTAGGTCTGAGAGATCCACTATTAGTTTAGTTTTCCTGTCTATTTCCTCCTATAACTTTAAGAATTTGTAGGCTATACCATTTGATGCAAATATGTTTAATGTTGGTATTACTTCATTTTCTCTGAAAACTTTAAGCAAAATATAATTTCCTTCCCTATCTTTTATTTAGCTATATTTTTGCATTGGCTTCATTGAGATCATGATTGCTACCTTTTACTTAACTTCAACTGAACAATAATAAACTGGGCTCCAGCCCTTTACCTTTTATTTACTCTCTCTCTCTCTCTCTCTCTCTCTCTCTCTCTCTCTCTCTCTGTGTGTGTGTGTGTGTGTGTGTGTGTGTGTGTGTGTGTGTGTGTGTGCACGTGTGCATTTCAATTGTGTTTCTTATAAAACAATATATTGCAGGATTCTGGTTTTGGATTCATTATCCTATACACATCTCTTTTTATAGGGAGTTCATCCCATTTACATTCACAGCTATGATTACTATGTATTTCTCTCCATCCTACTTTTCTTCTTATTTATCCTCTCCTGTCTTCATTTCCCTCTTCACAGGTACCTGCTTCTGACTACTTCCTCCCCAAATCTGCCCATTCTTCTCCCAATCCTCTCACCCTTTATTCAAAAACAGTCCATCACACTTCCCTGTAGGGAACTAATTGTGTATGTTATTCTTTTTTTTTCTTTTTTGCAAGGCAGTGGAGTTGTGAGCTGTGCAAGGTGATCCCCTCAGCCTACTCTCCCATCTTCCACTCTACTGTGACAGGTCTTCTGTGTCTCTTCATGTGAGTTAATTTACCTTATTTCACTTTTCCCTTCCTTCTCCTCCCAGTGTAATCCAAATTTTCACCTCTTAATTTTTTTATATATTCCCCTTATACCTATATTTATGTCTATGTATACTTCTAATTGTAGTTAGAATGATACAATTCTTGAGACTTACAAGAATCCCTTATGTTATCTCTTTACTTTATACCTTTTTATGCTCTCTGGAGTTTTGAAATTAAAGATTGATTTTCTTGAAAGTTGTCTATTTCAGTGAGTGATCATTCCTCCTCACCCTGAAGGATTAAGCTGTTTCACCAAATAGATGATTCTTAGTTGTAGTCCTCTCTCTTGCCTTTCAGAATATTATATTCCATGCCATCCTATCCTTTAATGTTGAAGCTGGTAAATTCTGTTTAATATGACTGTGGTTCCCCCATATTTGAATTATTTCTTTCTATCTGCCTGAAACAGATTCTCTTTGACCTGAGAGTTCTGGAATTTGGCTACAATGTTCCTGAGAATTTTCATTTTAGGATCTCTTTTTTAGAACTTATCAATGAATTCTTTCAATCCCCATTTTACCTGCTGATTCTAAGATATCAGGGCAGTTTTCTTTGATAATTTCTTGATTTTTGACATCCAGGTCCTTTTTTAAAATCATGGTTTTTATATTTTATTTTTAACCATGACTTAAATTATTGTTAAAATGATCTTTCCTGGATCTTTTTTTCCAGCTCAGTTGTTTTTCTAATGAGATATTTTACATTTTCTTTTTTATTGAGACATTAAAATCACTTTATCCAAAATCCATTCATTACCCAAAGACATCTTACTAAATAAGGATCACTAGTGATAGCTCTATCAACACAAATGTTGTCCATAGGAAAAAGGCAAATATAATATAGGTTTGGATGTACAGTCATCTCAGTATTATTCTACATTTTCTTATAGTTTTCCATTCTTTTGATTTTAAACGATTCTTTGACCAATTCTTTTTAGGAAGTTGTTTTCTTCAGTAAAATTTTTGTATATATTTTCCCCATTTTTATGGTTTATCAAGCTGCTGATTTTTTCATAATTCTCTTCTGCCATTCTCATTTCTTTCCCCATTTTATTCTACCTCTTTTATTTAATTTTTAAATTCCTCTTTGAGCTCTACTTTTGGGGCTTGAGACAAATTCATATTTTTCTTTGAGTCTTTGCATATGGGTATTTGACACTGCTATCCTCTTCTGAGTTTGTCTTGATCTTCCCTGTCACCAAAATGTCTTTCTAGTATCAAGTTCTTCTTTTTTTGGGGGGGGAGGGGGGGAAGATAGATACAGGAAGTAGATAGTGCTATGTGACATGGATTTCTGGCAGCTCACCTGGTGTTGTGTTTGCTTTAAATGTTTTTACAGTTATGTTTTTTACTATAAGGTGAAAGAAAAATGATAGCCTCAACTTTTTTTTTTATTTTCAGCATTTAGAAATATAGACCCAAGTTAGAAAGAAAGAATAAAGAAGTGGAGGAAATATCTATGGCAACAAGAACTCGACATGATGAATGAAGGAAGGGGTTATGTGGTCTTAGAAACTCAGATACAGAGGAACAATCTAAGCATTTTTCTCTTTACAAAAAAACAAAACTAGGTAGTATACTGGTTTCTTCTTTGAAGTGCATCCTGCACATTTTTGAAAATTTGATATTCCTAAATTATAGGGCAGCTAGGTGGTGCAGTAAATAGAATACTAGAGTCAGAAAGATTCATCTTCTAGAGTTCTAATCTGACCTCAGACACTTACTAGCTTACTGTGTAACCCTGAATAAGTCACTTAATCCTTATTGCTCCAATTTTTCATTTGTAAAATGAGCTTGAAAATTGATTCTAACCCAAATGGTTCATGAAGAGGTGAACATGACTACAAAATGATTTAACAACAAAATAATGGATCTAATCATGTCACTCCTTTGTTCCAGAAGCTTCAATAGCTCTAGAACAAAATATAAAAATACTGTATTTGACATTAAAGGATCTTTAAAAATCTAGCAACTCTCCAGTTTTCTAAGTATATTGTAAATTATTTTCCTTCAAAAAAATCTGTTGCACCAAAATGGGTCTTTTTCTTGTTCTTTGTACACCCCTCATTATTGTATCTCTATCTCTCTTTGACTTTGCAAAGCCTATCTCCCTTTCCCACAATATGTTCTCTCCTTGTCATGGCCTCTTAGAATCTTCCTCAAAAACTTCTATTAAATATGACCTTCAAGATACCTATTCTTATTCTTCTAGCTGCAGGTATCGTCCCCTTCCTCAATAATTTTGTTTCTGAGTTCACAAATATTTTGTATTATCTGGATACACATAGCTTTCCTAATATAATATAAGCTGCTTAAAAGAAAGGATTGCTTCATTTTTAGCTTTGCATCCCCAACTATCTAGCATAGAGCTTTATACATCACAGAGCCTTAAAATGCTTATGAATGAATATGAATTCTCATCAATTTGGTCAACTACTATCCATTCACACAGTAGAGATATTTTAAATCTACAATATATATTCCAGTTCAGAGAAGTCAAAGACATTTTTTTCTGGGAATATTTTCAGTGAACAGAAAATTGAAACTGGTTCTGAAAACCAATTGATTGAGTTATTAAATTAATAAGGAGTATCCATTTAATAATGCTGATGTGATTAAGTCACCAATTATAATTCATATGTTAACTGTATTCTGCTTAAAACAATTCGGATTAGGAAAATGATGAGTAAATTAAGTCAGTGGACATATATATCTAGTAAATTAATGTAAAATTTTGTTCATTATGGAAATATAATATTTTGTGTAGTTCCATTTTGAGATGGTTAGATTAGAAGCTACTTGCTGTTCATTATTTATGATTTCCCATTAGTATAAAACTCTATAATATAACCCTGTGAAAGATAACCCAAATTGAATGCTTTTTTGTTTGTTTGTTTCAAGTGGAGAGGAAAGAAAGCCAATTGAAAATTCAACATCCTGGCAAAAAGAAAAAAAATACCCTTATGTATTCCTTCAAAGTATTGGAATAATAAAAATTGCTGAACTTTTATTTTCTATGACGGAAAGAAATTAGTAGATTCCATACCTTCCTTGATGCATGAGGAAAACAACCTCAATTGAGGTCTATTGTATATTTCATTTAAAGTATTGTGTAGTTATTGATCAAGATAATGCTGTAGATAGTTATGTATAAAGAATTTATCCCTATAGATGAAGATAAAAGAATAAAAAGTAATTTGCAAGATATAGGAAAATACTTTAATCTCCAATTTTCTTCTCCTCCTGGTCAACCTCTTTTTCCCATAGTATGTATTTCCTATAATACTATATATATATATATATATATATATATATATATATATATATATATATATAATACTATGTTATCCCATAGTTAATACTATGTATTTCCTATAAAAAACACAAAAAGGGTTCAGGAAGGCCTGAGTTTCTGTCCAAGGCCAGACACTTACCAGGGATATAATTCTGGGCAAGTCACTTCATTTCTGTCTGGCTCAATTTCTGCATTGGTGAACTGGTAGGAGATAATAATAGCACTTATCTCTCAGAATTATTGTAAGATAAAATAAAATAATATTTGTGACTTGTTCTGCAAAATTTAAAGTACTATATAAACATTAGCTATTATTAATAACAAGCTGGATATTAAAGTTCAGTTACCAGGATCAAAGATATTTTTAAAATATTTAAAAATTTTCAGTTATGTTATATATTTCTTAAAAAAATATTTGTTCTTCCTATTGCCTCCTTCTGATTCAAAAGCAACAAAATAAAACTTTCATCACAAATATATGTATAATTCAGAAAAACAAATTCCCATATTGACATGATCCAAAATATATGTCTTTCTGTATATTAATTTCATTTCTCTCTAGAAGGAAGTGATTGATATATTTTATATTCAGTAGTCTGAACTCATAGTTAATCATTGCTTTGATCAATATTCTAATACCTTTCAAAGTTGTTTTTTTATAATGCAACCACCATTAAAAATCTGAAACGGTATTTGAGATGTAGTCTGACTAAAGACTATTTTATTGCCTCCCTTATGCACACTAAGATTCTCAATGCAGGCTATGAGAGTTTTGACTTTTTTGACTACAATACTGAATTGTTTATTCACATTAGTATCAATAAAACTCCCAAATATTTCTTCAGCATAGTTTATATTTTTAAAGTTAAGCTTTAGAATCCAAAGGCAGAATCTTCTATTTTTTTTAGACATCTCTTTTTTTATTTAAGGCAATGGGGGTCAAGTGACTTGCCCAAGGTCACACAGCTAGTCAATTATTAGATGTCTGAGTCCAAATTTGAACTCAGGGCAGGGCCAGTGCTCTATCTACTGTGCCATCTAGCTTGCCCTAGAATCTTCTATTTAAAAAAAAGTAACAACAATAGTAACAATAATAAATAACTAATATTAACAGGAAGCTAGATGGTACAGTGGTTAGCACACTGGGCTAGGAGTGAGAAAGGCATGAGGTTTAAATATGGTTCCAGACATTTACTAGTTGTGTGACCCTGGGCAAGTCGTTTAATATTTCTTGTATCAATTTTTTTCATTTGTAGAATGTACTGGAGAAAGAAATGACAAAATATTCCAATATCTTTGTAATGAAAACCCCAAACTGAGTCACAGACAGTAAGATTCAATTGAAATGACTGAACAACAATAGAAATGTATGAGAAAAGTGGCATAATGCTTCAAGCCTTGAACTTGGAATCAGACAAAACTAAGTTCTTATGGTGCGTCAGACATTTGTGAGTTATGGATTCTTATAAGCAAGTTCTTTAAACATTTTCAGCATCAGTTTTTCATATTTTCAATTAAGGAATTATACTTGATGGCTACTAAATTTCCTTCTAGATCAAAATCTATAATTTTCTGATCTAAATTAATGATAAAAATCTTGAATGATACAGGGCCAAGGATAGATTTCCTAGTGAACTTTCCTCAGAGTTGACATAAACCCATTAATGATTAATCTTTGATTCTAATCATTTATCAACTTCTAAATTCATCTGATTCTGATAATTTATATTTTCCCCTATATTATCTGCAAATATAACTTCTGAAAAAATGAAAAAATTCTAGTGATATATGGTCAAAACTGTTATAAGAAAAACACTACAAAATGATATAAGTAAAATATACTCTAGAAGGAAAAGTGAGGCATTTCTAATTTTCTCTATCTCACCATTCTAAATCTTCTTCATTACACAAATCAAATTAATGAATTTTCTCCTTTATTTTTAATTTTTTTTCAAGGCAATGAAGTAAGTGACTTGCCCAAGATCACATAGCTGGATAATTATTGTCTGAGGCCATATTTGAACTCAGATACTTCTGACTCCAATGCTAGTATTCTATCTACTGTGCTACTTAGCTGCCCCTTTCTTTATTTTTTTAAAAGTAATGTTGACTGACTTGGTGACTCACAGCAGTAATCCTAGCCACCAGGGAAGTTGAAGCTAAAAGAGTTCTTCAGTTTTCTAATCTGTGATACTGATAGGATATCCATTCAATTCAACATGGTCCCAGAAATGAGCTTATCTAGGTTTTTTCCCTAAGCAGGAACAAATAGAAGCAGATCAGTGCTTTCATACAAAAGGATGAAGGGATTAGATTTATGAGAAAACAGCTGAAATTTCAGCTTGGAGAAAAGGAAATACAGGGTCCTTTCTGGGCAATCAAAACTTTTCCAAATTAGTCATTTTATTCAAGAAGACTCAATTAGAAGAAAGACAAACATGAAAAAAAAGTAAGTGAAAGATAGCATGCTTCAGTCTGTATTCAAACAGTATGTGTTCCTTCTCTGGAGGCAGATAGTATACTTCATTCATCTGTTGGCATTATATTGGGTCATTGTATTGCTGAAAACAATATTTCTGTAATTTTGTACAATGTTCTCCTGGTTCTGCTTACTGCACTTTGCATCAGATTATGTAAATCTTTTCAGGTTTTTCTGAAATCATCCTGCTTATCATTTTTATAGTAAAATAATATCCCATCACAACCTAGTCATTCCCCTATTGATAAGCATCCCTTTGATTTCCAATTCTTAGACACCACAAAAGAACTACTTTAAATATTTTTGTAGAAATAAATACATTTTTTTCTTTTTTCTTTGTATCTCTTTGGGAAACAGACTTAACCAGTGATAATGATAGATCAAAGATCATGCATAACTCGGAATATAGACATATCAGTGATAATGATAGATCAAAGGGCATGCACAAATTTGGGCACAGTTCAAATGGCTCAGAAGAATAATTGGAACTCTTCACATCTCTACCATAAGTGCATTAGTGTACCAGTTTTCCCATATCTTCTTCAACATTTATCATTTTCCTTTTTTTGTGATTAGCCAATATGATAGGTATGAGGTGGAACCTCCAAAGGTGGAACCTCCAAGTTGTTTTAATTTGCATTTCCCTAATCAATAGTGGAGATTCAGTCTTCTTACAAAATATTATTTTTACAATAATTCTGATTGGATCAAGCCCTACCATTTAATATATTTTCTTCAGTGAGAATCACCTCTTCTCAAAAGATAAGTTTAATATAATAGGGAAGCATTCCTATTCTATAGACTGACATGCAATTACCTTTAAATGTACTTAATTATTCTATAAAGAGATGAGTTTCATTTAGGAAATTATATAGCACTTTCAATGATGAAAAGTTTCATCATGGAATGAAAATCAAACTTTTTACATTGATATTTTTCTAATGATGTCATGTGACTATAAACCACAAATACTATACTTTCCAGTTAAATAGAATTAGAAGTTTACCAAAGAATATCAAGAAAGATTATTGTGGCATTGTTTAGATTCAGGTAGAAGGTACAAGGAACATAATGTTTAATCTGGAATCTAGAAGATTTGAACTGAAAATCTGTCTCAAACACAATATATTTGCAAGAACTTGGGCAAGTCACTTAATCCCTGCCTGCCTCAGTTTCCTCTTCTGTATAATGGATATGCACCTACCTCCAAAAAATGTTATGAAAATAACATAAGGTAATGTTGATAAAGCACTTTACAAACATCAAAGTACTACATAAATGCTATCTATCATTGCTGTTCTTATTATGACATGAGAATATTTAGTATATTACAAATGTAAGATAATATTCAAGAAATACATGATGAAAAACATAATTGAGTTGGAAATCTAGAAAGTAAGGAATATGTTTGAAAATCTTAATGCTTAATTGGCATCCATGCAATGTTAAAGCACCTAGACAAAAGTCTCCAATGCTTTAATTAGATCCTTAAAGGAAGATTTAGAGGAGCACATGGACAAAACTTGCACAGGAAGAGAGCTTATGAATGGGTCAGCTTCTCAATCATTGAATAGAGTATCCATTTAAATAAGACCAAATTTCCACTGGAGTATTAATGTTAGGGTCCTGCTCACTCTTTCAACTGATGATATTTTTTTTGTTTTAACTAAGACTTTTTCTATTGATCATTGATTTACTGATGCATGAAAATATATCTGAGTTTCTAAAGTCATGGAACTAATGTATTTAATTTTTGAGCATATTAGTCAACATTTTCCCATTTTGACACTTAAAATTAAAACATTGTCTTCTTTAATCTGATAAAATTATATGTCACAACTATCTTTTAAATATAATTTTTATTAGTGGATTAATAATTTATTCTGTGCCATGGAAATTCTCTATTTTTAATATAGATATCCAACCTGAAGGAGAGTCAAACAAATCAATGAATAATCAAGATTAAAGGAAATCAGATTAATTTTAGTCATTCATTTACTAACCATAGGGGAAAAAGAAATATTTTAACTGGTTGTAAAAACATACTAATGTATAATTTCTACATAGTTATGTTCTGAAACACCTGATTTTAAATCAATATAAAAGAATTAATTTTATTGTCTCCTAGGGAGAGGACGTTAGTGGAAGATCTTTTAAAAAAGTTTAAGAGTCATGAAGAACAATTTGCTAATCTGACTAAAGAGAACAAGATTATTCCTTCTAAGGGAAGAATACTCTAATAGTAAAAAGGAATTAAACAAAACCATTTAGTTAGAATTGCTTAAGAAAATGGACTCCAGAGATTTTGGGCACTTATAAGTAAGATGGAAGGCAGTTAGGTAGGGCAATGGGAAGAGCACTAGATGGGGAGTCAAGAAGACCTCAGTTCAAATTCAGCCTCAGAATCACTAGCTTTGTGACTCTGAGCAAATCACTTAACCCTCTTTACTTCATTTCCTCATCTGTAAAATGAATTGGAGAAGGAAAAGGCAAACCACTCCAGTATGTTTGTGAAGAAAATTCCAAATGGGATCACAGAGTCAGGCATCATTGAAAAAAATGACTGAACTAACAACAACAAGAAATATGGAATAACACCAGTTTCAAAAGTAAACATGAATTTTGTGAGTCAATGATGAAATAATTTAAGGAACATAGGTCTTCTAGTAACAAAAAAAGATAAATTTAACATTTTAAATGTCAAACTATAGTAAATAGCATAAAGAGATATTACAGAAATACTGAAACAGAAACTACCTAATCCAATCAACAAGTTTCCCAGAAAAAATAAATGGAAAATGTTAAAATCTGGGGAATGTAATAGTTAAATCTCTGCCCCAAATATCAGACATTGTAAACATGTAGGTAAATGGCCTTTAGGTATGAAGGAAAATCAGTATGAATAGCCCGAATTTATTCTGTATCAAAGAGAAAACAGAGAAGAGGATACAACCAGATAATTCCAAAAAATATTTTAAAATAATAATCAGCAGCAAAAATAATAAAAGCAACAGAATTAACAATAATAACATCAGTACAGAAAAGTGATATGATAGAAAACCAATTTAAAGCTATCAGAAAATATTGAAAAATTAAATTTAAGGACTCTATATTTGTTGAGCATAAATATTTTGCAGAGACAATAGAAATTCTATAACATATACATTTTAAGTTACAAAAATTTATCATATATTTAACCAAGAAAGACATGATCAAAAAAGATGTCAGAATTATATATAAGAAGTCTCCTTAACTTCAAAAATTAATCTATGGTAAATTCCCACATTATAAGCACAAACTGAAAAAAATATCCTTAAATCAGTTAGTTTGTAAGCATTTATTAATAGCTTAATATATATAAATAGATAGATGATAGATAGATAGATAGATAGATAGATAGATAGATAGATAGATAGATAGATAGATCAGGAACTTTTATAGAAACTAGATAGGCCCTACAACAAATAACTGACTATGAACTGCACAATTATGACAAATAAAGCTTACTTACAATTGCCTGGATACATTACTGACCCACAAACATTTCAGATTTTTTATAAAATACAAATGTTATTTATATACTCATAAACTCTAAATTATATGGAAAGAAAAGCTTCCAAAACCACAGAACTAGATTAAAAAAATCAAAACCATGTTGTACCAGGAAGAATGCAAAGCACATTCATCATCTTGTCTTGCTTCTGGAACAGTTCAAATGATGATTTTTTTTGAGTAATTTTTATCATAACATATTTATTAAATCACAAAAGTATTAATTTAATCCATTGAGGCAATAATCTATCAAATACTAAGGATAAAAGAATACTAGGGGAATAGTTTCTTGACCTGTTACTATTTCTAAATGAACTCCATTGAATATAATATGTGAAAAGTGAAAATGGTGATAACAATAGTAGTACTAAAAGTACTACTAAAAGTAGTACTAATAGATCAAATATGATGGTGGCACCATACATATAGAGAATTCAAGCCCAGCATTTTACAGAATAAGAAAAGAGGTCAAGGGTGGGGATTAAAAACTTTTAAGTTTCCCAAAAAGTTTTCCATACATGCTCTTCATGGCAATGATGTGAATTAAGTGATACAATTTTTTTTCCGATTTACAAATGATAAAAGTGAGAATGAAAATAATTAAGAGTTTTCCATGGTAAGATGATTGTTGGTTTGTGAGACAGGATTCAAACCTCAGTCTTCTTGATCCAAAGTCCAGCACTCTATATACTATACAACACTTATGCTAAAATAACATTTAAAAAAAACAGAATAATCACAAAAGGAAAAAATTGGACCTTCAACAAAAAAAGAGAGATTTGAGTGATTCTTATAAAAGAATGCTGAGAAACCCATAATTGTACTACATTGAATGGAATATGATACAGAATTAAAATGTTCTATGTCAAAAATTCTATATATCATAAGAAGCATAAGAATGAAAATGAGACATGTCTAGTATGCTAATGGGGGAACTAAATTCAGAATATCTAGAAAAGGATACAATAAAAGGACAAAGAAAATAAGCAATTTTTAGAAAAGGGTAATACAGATGAATGAAGTTGTGAATTTAGATGAAGGTTGGAGGGAAAGGATGATTTAAATCAGTCTTACTGTTTAGGGAAAATGAATTAAAAGGGGACTAGGAGTGATTTTTGAATGAATAAATGAATAATACATTAATAATTTAAATATTGAGGATAGGAGTGGGTAGCTCAGTGGAATAGCTAGGCCACTGGCCTACAATCAGGAAGACCTGAGTTCAAATCCAGTCTCAGTTATTTCCTAGCAATGTGACCCTGGACAAGTCACTTAACTTTGTTTGCCTCAGTTTCCCCATTTATAAGATGAGCTAGAGAAGAAAATAGCAAATAACTCTAGTGTCTTTGCCCCCCCCCCCAAATATAAGGGGTCACAAAGAGTCACATATGACTGAAATGATTGAGGAACGTAAGTAATTGTAAATGAGGAAGCTAAATTGGAAGCTTTACTACATATGTAATACTTGAGCTAAATATAAGCTCAAGGTAACTCCAGGGTATATGACATCTCAATTCAAAGCTTTTTCTAGAATCTGAATGAATAAAACTGAAACCATTTTATACACCTAAGAATTTTCACCAATGTCTGCCTATCTGAGGACATACATTAAGATAGATATGATACCATAAAAGTTCTAGTCTACCCTAATGTCAACTATAATACATTTATGCTATTAAATAATCTATTTTGGCCTGTTTTCTAAAGAATAAAATAAAGGGATTGTATTTAAGCAGTCAATAAGTTTTCTTTCAACTCTATTTCTATAAGGCTATCATGAAAAAACTTATGTTTAAAATCTCAAAAACCACCATTCAGAAGTATAATAGTTATTAAGTTATTACTTAATTTTTTTCTCCTTGGGGATAATATAATTAATTTAACTTTTTTACATAATTCATTTATCTATCCTTTAATTATTTTCTCTTATTCTTTCTTTGTCATTACATTGCTGTTTTAAACTAAAGATTCTCCAAAAGGAAATTATCTGCCAATAAGGTTACATTATGATCTTCAAAAAAAAAACCTGCCAATCATCTAAGTTATTATCAGTTTCTTTTATGTTTACTATTTCCTAACCCCAAAACATACTCATCCTTGGTTCTTTAAAATTTTAATTATTTCCTAGTGAAATTACTCTATGAAGAATTGGGAAGATATTTTTGGATTTCTGGACAATGGGATACAATATAGGATTGACAATTTCCTTGTCAGAGATAGAATACACTTAACAAAGACTTTAGAAATTGATTTGTCTAGAGTATAAATCTAGTTTTAAAATTATTTAAATATAATCAAAGGAGAAAATTGCAAACACATTTCCACAAAATCCACTATTACAAGAGAGAATCTACAATGTATGAGAATATCATAAAGATTATTATAGTTTGACAAAAGGAAAATCTAAGAAAGATATCAACAAAAATTATAGATTCAGAAAACTACATACAAAGAAAAAAAGTACAAGCAAAATGAATTAGAATGCCAATAGCAAGATACTGTAGGGAAGGATTTAAGATTAGAATGCATGTGGAAAGGTATATCTAATTCAAAAGGTGTAACATTGTATATTATGAAATCATATTATAAAGCACCAGCCTTGGAGTCAGGAGTACCTGGGTTCAAATCCAGTCTCAGACATATAATAATTATCTAGCAACATGTAAAATCAAGTTTCAACATTTACTTCAAAAATCTTGAGTTCCAAATTCTCTCCCTTCACTGGGAAAGCAAGTTATTTGGTATACATTAAAAATGTGTAGCCATGAAAAAAAAATTACTACACAAATCATGTTATAAAAGTAAATATAACCAAACTCTCAAAGAAAGAGAAACCTCAAGAAAAATAAAGTGAGGGAAAAAAGTATGCTTAGTTTGTATTCAGATACCATTAACTCTGTCTTTAGGAGGGATAACATTTATCATAAATCCATCAGAGAAATTGTTTCAATATTTTTCCCACAAATGCTATTGCTAATTGTATTTCCCTCCATCTTATTCTCCCCCTCCCCATTTATTCTATTTTCTCCTTCCTTTCACCTTGTCCCTCCTCAAAAGTGAGTTGTATCTGACTACCCTCTCCCATGATATCTTCTTTCACCTACTCCCCTTTCCTCTCTTATTTTCATCTAGGTTAAGAAATATTCCTATAACCAATTGAGCATCACTTCTCTTCTTAGAGGAAGATGGCATACTCCAGCCTTAGCTAACCAAAGTTATGATGGGTCAATGCACTGATTAATATTCTGTAGTCCTTTAAAGAGTAATGAGTTACTTTCTAAGGGAAGCTAACCTGAACTCAGAAAGATTTTTAACCAGAAGATTGACCAAATATATTATTAATTAATTTAACTACTATGACCCCAAAAACCAGTCACAAAAATGTGGAATGATTCCATCCAAATCAGAACAAAAAATGATACTTCCATGTTCCCATGATTGCTTTGAAATTGTATAAGAAAATATTTATTAATTTAAGAAGTTTTCAAATATAAGATATTTTATTGAATAAATTGAGAGAAAATCATACATTATTCATTTATGTATAGTATCTAAGATATCTTGAGTTTTTAATGAATTTAAAATGATGAGATAGAAAAAAAGAATTCCTTAAAAAAGAAACAAATGCCAAAACTCTAGATTCAACATATTTGGGGAATTCATTGGAACATATATTTTAATCAACATAAAATGTTGTCAGTTTTTAAAATAATAGTATCATTTCCTGTTTACAGAAGAATAACTATCTGAAGATTTCCCCCCCCCATGGGTCAGTCATAGTTTTATCAAAAGAATGAATCCTTGAGTAAGAGTATCATTTTATTCTTCTTCATGGTTATGTAGCATATAAACACACAAATATATTTTATTATGTCTGTTATTGTATCTTTTCTGTATCTACAGTGAAATCAGAATGAAATAAAAATTGCCATCTTATATTGATATTTATTGAGAATCTGTGTTCACTAAGACAACTAGATTTATACCAATTATTCATATAAAATTAGTCCTTCAAAGTACCTTAGAATATTGTTAAAATTTCTAAAAGATTTCATTTTCAAATAAGATTTGTTAGATCAAGGGCAACATATAACCCGAAGGATGCATTTTTTTCATTTCACATTTATAGCACTTCTACCTTTCTGGATTTATTGAATAGTACTCTCCACATTTCAGACAAATTTGGGCTCCATCCCCAATCTTCCCCAATATATTTGCTTTTTTAGTTTCCTTTCCTGGGCTGTTCCTATGCTTGGAATGCACATCTTTACCTTCTTACTGACTCCTTGACAAATTCAAAAATTCTCTCAAACATCACTTCCTACTGAAAGCCCATCCTTTCTCATCCATCTCTCAGTGCTTTCTTCCTAGAAATTACAATAAACACACACACACACACACAACATACATTCATTTACATAGTTTCCTCTACAGAATGTAAGTTCCCTAATATCAGAAACTGTTTCTTTTTGTGTCTTCTCAGTGCATATCCTGGTGCCTGATAGATAGTAGGTGCTTAATAAAAGCTTGCTGAATGGATATATGGTAGAATTAGTATTGTTCCATTATAGATTACACTGTTGAATTATCTCTCAGATTGGTTGCCCTGCAACATCATTCCAAAGATCAAGATATCCTGAAGAATCTATTCTGTTGGAAATGTAGGCATATTTGACTACAAAAGCACAAAATAATGGTACCATCTACTACTCTAGAAATGATCCTTATATAAGAGACAGAATTGTATACAATAAAGAGTACTGAGATTCAGGAAACATGTTTAAATCTCAATTCTGCCATTAGACAGAAGAGATGTTCTAGATTAATCATTAATCCTTTCTCAGTTTTTTTATCTGAAAAAAAATGAGGTAGTTGGTCCAAGATCATGGAATAATAGCAAAAGTAGATCAAATAGCATGTAGAAATTATCTAGTTTAACCCTCTATATAAGGAAACAGACTCAAAACTAAAGGGATTTCCTCAAGTTTATACTGCTAAAAATGAATTCTAATCTGACTCCATATCCTCTGTACTTTCCACTATAAAATTGATAATAGAGCCACAGAAATTACCTTATTTTAGGTCGTGTGGTCTATCTTGTACCCATGTGGATAGAAACACCTTTCAACTCAAAAAGACTGTCTCATGGTAGAGCAGTCAATACGTTATCTAGCAGCCTACATTTATACAGCATTAATTGTATGGTTTTTCTTCATAAGAAGCAGAAATTGGCCTATCTGCAATTTATAGAATAATGAAATCATATATTTTGATGTGAATTTAAATATTACAATCAATATAATTAATATTATAACAATATCAAGCTGCATCAAATATACCATTATGAATTAAAATTGTTATTTTTGTTTACATTGTTGCATTCATTGTGTACAGTATATTATTTTCTTTGCTCTGCCCATTACATCACTTCATGTAGATCTTTTCATGCTTTTCTCTACTTAACTTGCATAATTTTTTTACAAGTTGTAACATTTGCACCATATATTCATGTACCACAGTTTATTTAGCTATGCCTCAAATAAGGGGTAACTACTTCATTTCCAATTATTGTGTATCACAAAATGCATGCATTGTATGTGCATGTGTATGTGTATGCCTGTGTTGGGTGTGAGGAAAGGACTTTCTTCTTCCTTGGAGTAAAATCTTTTGGTTAAAAGGGTTAGACATAAAACTCACTTTTTTGCATAACTCCAAATTGTTTTCTGAAATGACTGCATTGATCCACAGTTCCACCAACAATGCAGGAATGTGACTATCATTTCACTAGTTCTCCAGCCCTATATATTTCCAACTTTGTCATCATTGCCAATTTGCAGAATGTGAGATGAAATTTCAGAATTGTTTTATTTTGCATTTCTCTGGTTATCAGTAATTTGGAGAATTGTTTCATAGCAGTTATTTTATAGGACCATGATCTACTTTTGCATAAAGCTTTATTACTATTCCTCTATTCCTTCCTTCCATCCCCTCACCCACCCATTGAATAAACAAGAGATAGGATACCCGTGTGTGTGTGTGTGTGTGTGTGTGTGTGTGTGTGTGTGTGTGTGTGTTATATTGTATTGAAGAGTTTCTAAGTTTTCCATGGTTGATTTTCATTATAACATTGCTGTTAGGATTTATAGCATTATCATAGTTCTGCTTACTTCATTTTACATCAGTTAATAGGTTTCCCAGATTTTTTTTTCTGAAATCATTCCCTTAATTATTTCTTACAGCATATTGCTAATCCATCACAATCTGATACCATACCTTGTTCAGACATTCCCTAATTGATGGACATGTCCCCAGTTTCCAATTCTTTGCCACTGTAAATATTTTTATCAAATGGATTATTTCCCCTTTTCTTTGATCTCACTAGGGCACAGACTTAGTAGTGATATAATATAATATGATATGATGTGATATAATATAATAAAATATAATTATAATACAATATAATCTTTATATTACTTTCGGTATAGTTCCAAATTGTTCTCTAGGATAGTTGTATTAATTCACAGCTCCATATACTGCAATAAGTGTCCTAATTTTTCCACATTCTTCCAGCATTTTTCATTTCCCTTTCTATTCTCTTAGCCAATCTGTTGAATGTGAAGTGGTGCCTCCAATTTGTTTTTCTTAATGATAATTTTGGTTTTGTCTTCTAGAACCTTCCTGTTTTAAATCTTTATGCCATTTATCAATTGGGAACTACCTCTTATTTATAAAATTGGTTAAAGTTCTTTATCTCTTTCAGAAATGAGATCTTCATTAGAAAAATTTCTTATAGGCGGCTAGGTGGCATAGTGGATAAAGGACTTTCCTTGCAGTCAGGAGTATCTGGGTTCAAATCCGGTCTCAGACACTTAATAATTACCTAGCTGTGTGGCCTTGGGCAAGCCACTTAACCCCATTTGCCTTGCAAAAAAAACTTAAAAAAATTTCTTATGATAATTTTTCCAACTTCCTGGATTTCTTTTTAATTTTGGCCGCATTGGTTTTATTTCTATAAAAACTTTTAAATATTATTTAATGAGCATCCATTTTGCCTACTAAGATCTTCTATCTTTCTAAGATATAGTTATTTAAGTATTCCATTTCCTCTTCTATTACCCTGGGCTACTAACCTTCTGGTTTTAATTTAAATTGTTGGTTTTATTGGTATCTAGTTGAGAAAAGAACTTCTAGTAATTTCTTTAATTGCATCTTCATTAGTTATGTACTAATGTTTTTCATTTCTGATATTATTAATTTGCTTTTATGTTTTAATCAGATTAATTAATTGTTTGTCTATTATATTGTTTTTCCCATAAAACCAACTCTCATTTTTATTTGTTTGCTCAATGTTTTTACTTTTAATTTAATTAATTTAATTAATTTTATTTTATTAATTTCTCATTTGAATTTTTATTTTGGTATTTAGTGGTAATGTTTAAGCTTCGTCTCACTTTTTTGAATTGTATATTTAATTCAACTGATATATATGACGAGAAATATAAATTTTCTGCCAGGTATTTTTTGACTACTCCCCCCAACCCCCACCCCATAACTTGGAATATGGTCTCATTGTTATAATTCTATTTCATGAAATTATTTGTTATTTCTGTCTTTTGTTCTTTGACCCACTCATTCTTTAGTATTAGATTATTTAGTTTCCAATTAATTTCTAGACCTTTTATAG
Source organism: Macrotis lagotis (assembly GCF_037893015.1). Lineage (NCBI taxonomy): Eukaryota > Metazoa > Chordata > Mammalia > Peramelemorphia > Peramelidae > Macrotis > Macrotis lagotis. The sequence continues at coordinate 187,672,681 of NC_133664.1, read as the reverse complement.
AACATAATTTCAAATGAATTATGATCTGAAAAGGGTATCTTTTATACTTCTACTTTTTTGAATTTGCAATGTTTTGTGCTCTATTAATAGTCAATGTAATACTGAGAAAAAGACATAATCCTTTAATTTTGTTTATAGGTTAACTTATCTATCTTTTTAAATTCTACTAAGCTCCTTATCTTCTTATTTATTTTTTAGTTAGATTTATCTGTGTCTCTGAGGGTTAACTTTAGGGCTCTCAATATCCTATCTATATCCTCCTGTAACTCATTTAAATTTTCCTTTAAGAATATGGATGTTCTTGTACACCCTAACAGCACCATGGTGGTGATGATCCACCTTAATGGACTTGCTCATTCCATCAGTGCAACAATCAGGTACAATTTGGTTATATCTGTGATGGAGAGAAAGAATTGTGGAGTTTGAACAAAGACCAAAGACTATTACCTTTAATTTCTTTTAAAAAGTTATCTTATTATGTGATTTTACTATCTCTTATACTTTATTTTTTCCTTTAAGGATATTATTTCTCTCTCATCACATTCAACTTGGATCAATGTAATACCATGGAAATAATGTAAAGACTAAGACTGACCTCTTTGGGGGGGGGGGGAGGGAAGTGAGATTAGGGGGAAAATTGTAAAATTAAAATAAATAATTAAATCTTTAAAAATAATATGGATGTTCTCCTATGCACTGAATATATATTTAGTGTTGCTATTACTTCATTGGCAAATGGGGTTTTAAGTGGATTGCCCAAGGCCACACAGCTAGATAATTTTAAGTGTTTGAGACCGGATTTGAACCCAGGTACTGCTGACTCCTGGGCCGGTGCTTTATCCACTGCACCACCTAGCCGCCCCCTTTAGATCTCTTTGAAAAGGTGACCAGGGGATTCTTTTAATTTCTATACTGCTCTCTGGTTCTGAGAGAACAGAATAGTTTTCTTTTATGATTTCTTTAAACATTATGTCTAGTGCTCACTTTTGTAGCACAAATATTAAAATTGGAATGATATAGAGAAGATTACCTTGACTACTGTAGAATGAAGACCAATAAATTGATGTTGCAATCTCTATTTTTTTTTTTGCAAGGCAATGGGGTTAAATGACTTCCCCAAGGTCACATATATAGGTAATTATGTGTGTGAGACTGGATTTGAACTCAGGTCCTCCTGTTCCATGGCCTGTGCTCTATCCATAATACCATCTAGCTGCCCACCAATGTATATTTTCTTAAAAAGAGAAAAAATATGATATCTAGGTTCTTTTTTAAATATAGATTTGAGATAATCTAATATCTCTTAAATTCTTTTTCTTTATCTATTTCCAGGTCAGTTGTTTTTCCTATAAGTATTTCACTTTTATTCTTTTTTTGTTTTTTTACTTTTATCACTTTTTTTGATCTCTTCAGGAGTCATTAGTTTTGACCTGACTAATTTTAATTTTCAAGGAGTTATATTTTTTTTAGTAAACTTTTTTTTTTTACCATATGGCCAGTTCTGACTTGTACTGAGATAGTTCCTGCACTATTTTTTCTTCTCTCAGCACAGTATCTGGCACAAAATAGGCACTTAAAATGCCTATTGAATTTGGAGGTGAATTTTACCAGGTTGTTAATTCTCTCGATTTTTCTTACATTGTTCTTATTCATTTTCCTCATTTTCCTCTTCTGTTTTTATTTGATTTTTTGTTGTTTATTTTTAATCTTTATCTTTATTCAAAAATTCCTACTGAGTTTGTGTTCAATCTGTATTGTATTTTGAGACTTTGCAGAAATATTTCCAAGTCATCATCTTTTTCTGAGTTTGTGTCTTGACCTTCAATAGCTGATTTTGATGCTCGGGCTCTTCTTTGCTGTTGTTGTTGGTTAATTTTTCTAACCTATTTACTGACTTCAGAGTTTATATCAGAGTTGGGATCTGCCAGCTTTGGGAATGTGAAAGATGATTATTCCGTTTTAGATTTAGATTCCGCTGTTTTAGTTTTGTGGTCCTGAAAGTTTTTGATGCTTTAAAGGTGGTGGGATCAGGGGAGAGGTAGGAAAACTGCCTTTCTGGTCTGCATCCTAGCCCTTACTCATCTGGGATTGTGATCTCTGATAACCACAATTTCTTTTTGCCCTGGAACTATGAAGTCTCTGCCGTGGAACTTTGATCCAGAAATGGGTAATGGGAAATGTAGTTGCCAAATGGTACCCACTTAGGTGCCCAGTGTTAACACAAAGTTTCCTATAATCTCCTTCTGACTAGAGATGTGATTGCTTTATCATCCCTAGGTGTTGAGTGCTACTGGCACCACTGTTGGTGCTACTTGTGGTGCTGCTTACCCTGCTTATTGCTTCTGCCTCTAAGACCTCTTTTAAAAGTATGTTTTAAATCTATGTAATTAAAAACAAGAATTTCCATAAATTGAGATTGTTTAGATATAAATGGTGGGAGAGTTCAGCAAATTCTTATTTAAACATTCAAAAAAGCCCACTTTACAAAAAGACTACCTTCCCCCCCCTTTCTTGTTGGTGAGAATCCTATCCAGAATAAGCAGATGTTCACTTTATATTTTTCTTTCAGGAAAAACTTTTCTTTGAGAAAAGTTTACATTGAATTTGTATTATATGAATTGCAGAATTATTAGTGATAGCTTTTGGTAGAATGACAACTTTGACAAGTGTTCATACAATTTAAATAACCGATATACTAACTTTTTATCACATTATTTGTATCAATATTTTTCTTTTTTAAATAAAATATAAATTAGTTATCTGATACTATTTTACAAAAGATAGAAACATTAAAAAAGATTTATTTATCCTTGGTTATTTCTTTCCTGGAAACTATTTTTGCATTGTGGTCCCTAAATGAGATATAGCATCAAATTTTCTTAAGTACTACAAATATATATAAAGAAAAATCATAATGAATTAAAAGCATTCTTTGACATAAAGATACAAGATGTATTTATTACTCTCAGTGGATGATCTTGATTAATTGATGAAGGCTCAGAAGAATTATACCACAGTGACATGATGCAATAGAAAAAAATTTAGCTATTACATATTGTATGTTCAGAACCAATTTCTGTAAGATAAAATAACAGTTCAGACTTGATATCTTTAATGTAAATTATTCTTCAATCAATCTCTGCTGCTTTTAGGTAAAATCTATGATGTGGATCTCTCATGTTGCAAAGCTAACATGATTTGCTAAAGTTAATATGATTTTCCTTTTTTCTCTTAAGAAACTTTACAACAATACTGTTGATTAAGTTTCTATTAATCAATAAGAGAAATGAAATAGAAAAAAATGTTTAATATAAATATATATTTAATATTTGGAAGTGAAAAAATCAATTAAAATTATTTTACTATAGTATCTTAATGCATGAGAAATATCTGGTTACTGATATGGGAGTAATTTCTGGATAAGGTCTCTATATAGAGTAAAGTCATCAATTTTCAAAGTAAAAATTAAAAATTATGACCCAATTGAAATTCAGAGAAAAAAATATAGACAATGTGAAATGCAACTGAAAAAAGTCTACAGTGAGATAGATTGAAATAATCAATTCTACACAAAAAAGTGAATAGACAAAACAACAAACACTGAACATCTACTATCATAGTTTCTAAATTTAATTTATAAAACAATCACCACAAAAAGTTGAGTCATTTAAATAAACAATCTTTACAAGCACAAATGTGACATCTAAAGTCAGATTTATTTAATATTTAAAAATAATAACATAGCACCTCACACTTCTCCAAACTCTTTAAAGTCATTTGATCTTTACAACAACTCATAGAGTTCAGTGCTATTAGTCCCATCTTACTGATGAGGAAAGTGAGGTAAGCAGAGATTAATTAATTACTTTCCCAGGTCACACAGCAGGATTTAAAATTTTTATTTATTTATTTAAGGCAATGGGGTTTTGAGTGACTTGCTGAAAGTCACACAGCTAGGTAATTATTAAGAGTCTGAGGCCTGATTTGAACTCTGTTCCTCCTGACTTCAGGGTCGATGCTCTATCCACCGCACCTAGCTGCCCCTGCACAGCAGTATTTGAACTCAATTATTTCTTGATTCGTATTTAATACTGTGTCTAAGCCCCATACCTGCCTTTATTCTCATTTGCAACATCCAAAAGAGGATGAAGAAAAAGTTCAACATAGAAGAAGTTTGAAGAAAGATTGGTGTGAAACAAAATTAATTCTGTATTTCTATAGCAAACTTTTTTATACTATGCATCTATACTAATAAAACACAGCCCCAAATGTGGAAACAGGGGTTTCACTAAAGAAAACAAGACAGAAGTGCAGTTGAACCAGATTAGGGATACATAGATGGTGATCTTGAAGGAAAAAGAGAAAATGCTGAGATGGCTGAAGGATTGATTATTAAGAATTCTGAAATCCAAGAATGGGAAGGATTATGAAATCATTAGGAAAAAATTGTTACATCATTCCTAAAAATTATTAATGAGCCAAGAAATATAAATCTACTTGTCTCTTTATGAAAATAATCTGAATGTGATGGTATCTCCTTGTTGAAAATATTAGAAAGGAGCAAGTAGATTCATACAGATGATTTTCTAATTTTAACCAAATTTTATAATTATGCAATTAACCAAAATTTTCAAAGAATAAAAGGTCTCAGTCTACTTACCTTTTGTTGAACTATTTAAAAGTATTTGATTTGTAAAAGCAAAATTCAGCCTTGATGATTCGGATCCAAGAAGTTGTCTTCCATGCATATGTTGAAATCATATAATCACCCTTTAAAAGATGGGACAATAGAAAAAATATTAATTCTCTAATAATTTTTATAACTTGGAGCATAAAGAACTATATTTTGATTTTTAAAAGTGTATGATGTACATTTTAGAATCCAAATGGGAAGAAATTTCACCTAATATATGAAGTGAATGGCATATTGCTGATTATAATTAAGACCTGAAACAATGTGAAGTCTTCTAAATGAAATACATAATTACTCAAATAGGCTTAGATTAATAAATCAAACAGTAAAAGCAAAATGGATGAAGAATGCCTGTTGTCTTGACTATGATATATAGATGGCTGAACAGTCCACTGAGTTGGTATATTAACTCAATTCTTTGTGAAGGGAGGAAAATAAAGCAAGCCCAGAACTGAACAAGAAGTAAATACAAGGTTACATCACTTAAAGGAAATACTCCAATTTTTTCAACAACTCCAAGTTCCCTTTTAATAAAAATTCTTTTTTTTTTCAGAAAAACCTGGATAGAATTCTATGAATGGATGATGAGTGAAATGAGCAGAATCAGAACACTGTACATAGTAGCAGCAACACTGAATAATGAAAAAAGTATGCTTGAATTAGCTCTTCTAAGGTACAATGATTCAAGACAATTCAAAAAAACTCATGATGAAAAATGTAGCCCATATCCATAGATAGAACCATGGAGTTTGAATGGAAATTGAAACATACTAGTTTCACTTTGACTTTTCCATGCATGTGTGTGTGTGTGTGTGTGTGTGTGTGTGTGTGTGTGTGTGTTTGTGTGTGTGCACATGTGCTGTTTTTTTGCCTTTGGTTCTATTTCTTCCCTTACATATCCAATGTACTGGTTGCACACGTACAATCTATATCAAATTGCTTGCTCCCTCCTTTGGAGGGAAAAAGATAAAAATTTGAAATTCAAAATCTTATAAAAAATGCTAAAAAACATTTTTGCAAAGAAAATCTATTTTTGCAAAAAAACTATTTGAAAAATAAAATACTATTTATCAAATAAAGTAAAAATTTATCTTTTAAAACTGATACTCAGAGCCAAGATGGAGGCTAGAAGCTAGCATGCCCCCAGTTTTTCCCAAGACAACACTAAATGAAACCTCTGCACAGCCATTAAAGCTACAGATTCCACTAAAAAAAAGATAAGAGCTGAAAAAATTTTCAACTTTAGACATCATGGAGAATCTTCAGTGAAGGTCTATCTCTTTGGGGGGAAGGGAAAGTAAAACCCAGCTAGGTGAGAGAGCAGAAAAGCTAGCAGGAGGCCTTTAGCGAAAATATAATCCAGGTCCCAAACAGCTTAATAACAACATAGGTCCCAGCAACTATATAGTAAGCCAGCAGGGAGGGTCCCAACTTCAAACAAAGTCTGAACCCTGGGAACACTGCAGCAGAAACAAGACAGGACTGGGTTGCTAATAAACTATTGCATAGGCAAAACTTGACATAAAGAGAGAAAAACATCTCTGCAAAGGAAATGCCTGATGGCATAGGCATTGCCTGGATGACATAGTCAATAACTTGGCCGATGCCAAGTCAGGGATCAGACCCCAGCCCCAGTAGAAAAAGCTGGGGTCTATACTCCCTATACCCCAGGAGCAGAGCTCAAACAATCAAAATGAGCAAAAAAGCTAAAAGAAAGCTACTATGCAGATAAAGATGATAACAATGCCACCTCAGAAAAAGAAGACAGTGAAAAATTACCTAAGGGTAGTTGCAAAAGAGTCTCTGAATTAGACTCAAATCCAAAAGCTCATAAAGGAACTTAAAAAAGAATTTAAAAACCAAAGGGGAGAGAGAGAGAGAGAGAGAGAGAGAGAGAGAGAGAGAGAGAGAGAGAGGAATAAAAAAGGAAAAAAAGAAATGAATCATGCAGGAAAATTATGAAAAATTGACCAAAGAAATCAACTCCTTTAAAAGTAAAAATAACAACTGGAAAAAATAATGTAACTCATCTAAAACTCAAATCAATCAAATGGAAAGTGAATGCAGCTCAGTAGACCAACTGGAAAAGTAAGCACAAAAGCTAAGTGAAGAAAAATAAAGCCCCCCCAAATTAGAATTGAACAAATAAAAACCAATGAATCCATGAGACTACAAGATTCCATCAAACAAAGTAAAAAGGTTTAAAAAACTGAAGAAAAAAATAAAGTATTTTTTTGTGAAAAACAAACAAGTTGGAAAATAGATCCAGAAGAGATAATTTAAGAATTATTGGACTACTAGAAAACCTAGATTAAAGAAAAAGAACCTGGAAAATATCTTCAGGAAACAATTAGGGAAAATTGCTCAAATCTTCAAGAGCAAGAAGACAAAAATAACTATTGAAAGAACATAACAAACTCCTCCAGAAAGAGATCTCAGGATAAAAATTCCAAGTGTTATCACAACCAAATTCCAGAATTCTCAAATAAAGGAGAAAATAATGCAAGCAGTGAAAAAGAAGCAATTTAAAAAACAAAGGAAACAAAATCAGACTTACACAAGACTTATCAACTTCAACAATGAAGGACTGAAGGACCTGGAATACTATATTTCAGAGAGCAAAAGACCTTGGATTACAACCAAGGATTTACTACCCTGAAAAATCCAGCATATTTTGTCAGGGGAAAAGATAGACGTTCAACAAAAGAGAAGACTTCCAAAATTTCCTGATAAAGAGAGCAGAACTGAATAGAGAATCCTATGTCCAAATACAAGACTCAAGAGATACATAAAAAGGTAAACAAAAAGGGGGGGCAATAAAACAAAGGTCAGTCAAGAATACTGAATTATATCAGCCCTATGAGGGAAGAAAAAATACTTGTAAGTCTTGAGAATTGTGTTTCTCTTAGGATAGTTAAAGGGTTGAATACATTTGAAAAAGACTGAATTTAGAGTATATATGTATAGTTGATTCTTGTCTTTCTATTGAAGAGGACCAATATGACATCACTGTGTTTGAGACAAATAGCCCAAATGAAAAACAGAGGTTTTTAAATTTATGTGTCTCAGGCCCCTTTGACCTACTTTAATTCTGTCTTGCTTATAGCTTATCACTTTCTCTTATAAGGGCATCATAAGCTGGGCAGTCCTGAGTCAGTGTCTCTTAAGAAAGACCTTCAGTGTCCCAATACTTAGAGTACTTAGAGACTCTAGAGTTAAGTTAAATGAGAAATGACTTTAGGGAAAGAGGGTGTGAACCCACTTAGAAGGGTTTAAAATAAAGAGATTGGGAAGTGATTTTATCTTAATCCATTCTTCAGTTAATAAGAGTTTAAATGCCATGATTAGGGATCTGAAGGGGGGACATTGGAGAGAGTTTTCTTGAAATAGGGGAACAAATAAAATGATTTGATTTTGCTTAATACTTTGATTCATGAGGATTTTGTGTCCATGGAGGGTATTTGAAAAGGGGGTAAGGTATAAAGTGATAATAATTTGATGTCACTCATGACTATGGGTCATGTATTTCTAATTAGACAGAAGAGGGGAAGGTCTTAGTGACTATGAGGCAATACTGCTTATCAATCAATCAATCAATCAACCTGTGATTATACTTTGTACTTTGAGTTTATCAAGCTATCAGGCAATCAATCAATCAACCTTTGATTGCTGGTACTTTGATTGATATTATTTCTATAGGTAAAAACACCAGGTGAAGAGGCACAAAGATCTAGTATGGAAGAGGAGAAAAAAGGAAGAGTGCAAACACTGAGTAAATCCTATTCAATAGATTTGGCCCAGAGAGGGAAAAACACACATCCACACTTGGGTTTAAAAATATATCCCATGCAACAGGAAAATGGGGGGGGGGGAGGAAGGGAAGGAAAAAGGAAGAAGTGACTGATAAAAGGGAACGTGACGGTATAAGTGAAAATAAACAAAGTTAAAATTTAAGGAGAAATGGAGTAAAAATTTGGTGATGAGGAATAAGAGGACAGGAAAGAGGAAAAATATAAATGGGGAAGGAGAACATGGTGGGAAATTCATAATTTTTTATCTTAGCTATAAATGTCAATGGAATGAACTCTCCTATAAAACAGAAGCAGATAACAGAATAGATTAAAAATCAGAATCCTATAATATGTTGTTTACAAGAAACATATTTGAAGCAGACAGATACACGTAGCCTAAAGATAAAAGGCTGGAGCAAAATATATTATGCTTCAGCTGAAGAAAAAAATCAGGGGTAGCAATTTTGATTTCCAAAGAGAGCAAAATCAAAAATCTATCTCATTAAAAGGGATAAGGAAGGAAACTACATCTTCTTAAAAGGTACCATAGGCAACGAAGCTATATCATTATTAAACATGTACTGGTATAGTGTTCAAATTCCTAGAGATAAAGCTGAATGAATTACAAGGAAACATAAACAGCAATATTTTAATAGTGGGGAACCTCAACCTCTATCTCATGGAACCAGATAAATCTAACCATAAAATAAACAAGAAGAAAGTCAAGAAAGGTAAATAAAATCTTAGAAAACTTATACATATTAGCCCTCTGGAGAAAAATGAATGGGGATTGAAAAGAATATTCTTTTTCCTCTGCAGTATCCTTACCAAAACAGACAATATACTAGGTCACAAAAACCTTACAATCAAATGCAGAAAGGCAAAAATAATAAATGCATACTTTTCTAATCATGATACAATAAAAATTACATATTATAAAGGGCCAAGGAAATATAAAACAAAAATCAATTGAAAACCAAATGACTTAATTTTAAAGAATGAATAGATCAAGCAACAAATCATAGAAACAATAGACAATTTCATCCAAGAAAATGATTACAGTGAGACATCATATCCAAATTTATGCAGTTTAGTCAAATCAAGTTTCTAGGGGAAACTTTATACCTCTTAATGCTTATATGAATAAAATAGAAAAAGAGAAGACCAATGAATTGTGTATGCAATTGGAAAAGCTAGAAAAAAGAACAAATTAAAGTTCCCCAATTAAATACCATAATAGAAATTCTGAAAATCAAGGGAGAGATTAATAAAATTGAAAGCAAGAAAACCATTGAACTAATAAATAAAACTAGGAGTTGGTTTTATAAAAAAAATTAAAATATATAAACCTTTGGTTAATCTGATTAAAAAAAGAAAGATGTTCAGTTACTAGTATCAAAAATGAAAAGAGAAAACTAATCACAAATGAGAAAGAAATTAGAGAGATAATTCAGGGCAATTTTGTTGAACTGTATGCCAATAAATTGGATAAGCGGAGTGAAATGGATGAATATTTACAAAAATACAAACTTCCCAGATTAATAGGAAAGGAAATAAAATGCTTAAATAACCCCATTTCAGAAAAAGAAATTGAAGATACCATCAATGAACTACATAAGAAAAAGTATTCAGGTCAGATGGATTTACAAGTGAATTCAACATTTAAGTAACAATTAATTCTTATTCTACATAAATAATTTTAAAAAATAGGAGGAGTTCTATCAAATTCCTTTTATGACACCTATATGGTACTGATACCTAAACCAGGAAGAATCAAAACAGACAAAGAAAATTATAGATCAATCTCCCTAATGAATATTGATACAAAAATCTTAAATTAAATTTTAGCAAAGAGATTACATCAAGTTATTAGTAGGCTAATATACCAATTTATACCAGGTAGACAGGGATAGTTCAATATTAGGAAAACACTTAACATAATTGAACATATCAATTAAAAAAACAACAGAAATCAAATAATTATCTCAATAGATGCTGAAAAACCTTTGACAAACTGCAACATCTATTCCTATTAAAAACAGTAGAAATAGGAATAAATGGAGTTTTCCTTAAGATAATAAGCAATATCTATCTTAAACCATCAACAAAAATTATATGTTACAGGGATAAACTGGAAGCATTTTCAATATGATCAGAGATGAAACAAGGATGTCTTTATCATAATTATTATTCAATATATTATTAGAAATGTTAGCTTTAGCAATAAGAGAAGAAGAAGAAATTGAAGGTATAAGCATTAGCAATGAGGAAGCAGTTTTCACTCTTTACAGATGATATGTTGGTATACTTAGAGAACAAGAAAATCATCTAAAAAACTACTTGAAACAGTGAACAAGTTCAGCAAAATGGCAGGATTTAAATAAACCCACATAAATCATTAGCATTTCAATATATGAACAAAAAGTCCAAGAGCAAGAGTTAGAAAGAGAAATTCCATTTAAAGAAAATGCAGACAACATTAAATACTTGGGAATGTACCTCCCAAGACACATCCAGAAACTGTATGAAAACAATTGCAAAGCACTTCTCACACAAATAAAGTCAGATCTAAACAACTGGGAAATATGAATTTCTCATGGTTAGGTAGAGCTAATATAATAAAAATGACAATTCTACCCAAATTAAATTACTTATTCAGTGCCATACCAATTGAAATACAAAATAACTATTTTCCTGAGCTAGAAAAAATAGTAACAAAATTCATCTGGAGTAACAAAAGGTCAAGAATAGCAAGGGAACTGATAAAAGAAATGTAAAGGAAGGTGCCTAGCTCTACTGGATCTAAAACTATACTATAAAGCGGCAGTCATAAAAACTGCCTGGTACTGCTTAAGAAATAGAGTAAAGGATCAGTGGATTAGGATAGGTTCAAAAGAAAGAGTAGTAAATGGGTACAGTAATCTACTATTTGACAAACCCAATGACATTAGCTTCTGGATTAAGACCTCACTATTTGACAAAAATTGTTGGGAAAACTGGAAAATGGTATGACAAAAAACTAGGCATAGACCACATCTCATACCCTATATCAAAATAAGGTCAAAATGGGTACAGGTTTTAGACATAAAACGCAACATGATAACAAGAAATACTCTGTTAGGTCTATGGGAAGGATAGAATTTTATGACCAAGCAAGAAATAAAATATATTATAAATTGCAAAATTCTTGACTTTGATTATATTAAATGAAATAGGTTTTGCACTAATTTAACCAATGCTGCTAAAATTAGAAGATAAACAGAAGACTGGGTAATAATTTTCACAGTTAGGATTTCTGATAAAGGTCTCATTTCTAAAATATAAAGAAAAATTGCATCAAATTATAAGATTACATGCCATTAATTAATTTATAAATGGTCAAAAATATGAAAGATAGCTTTCAAATGAAGAAATTAATGCTATAGATAATCATATTAAAAATGTGCCAAATCTTGGGGCTGCTATGTGGCACAGTGGATAGAGCACCAGCCTTGGAGTCAGGAGTACCTGAGTTCAAATACGGCCTCAAACACTTAATGATTACCTAGCTGCATGGCCTTGGGCAAGCCACTTAACCCCATTTGCCTTGCAAAAACAAAAAAAAAAATGTGTCAAATCATTACTGATTAGAGAGATGCAAATTAAAATAACTCTGAGGTTCTACCTCATACCTATCAGATTGGCTAGGATGACAAAAAGGGAAATGATCAATGTAGGAGAGGTTGTGGGAGGATTGAAACATCAATGCATTGTTGGTGGAGTTGTGAATTGATCTAACCATTCTGCAGAGCAATTTTGAACTAAGACCACTCCAACAATACCAATACCAGGTTTATAATCAGAAGAAATGATAAAAAATTGGGAAAAGTCCCACATGTTTCAAAATATTTATAGCAGGTTTTTTTGTAGTGGCAAAGAATTTGAAATTGATAGGTTGTTCATCATTTGGGGATGTTATGAACTACTATTGTTCTGTAAGAAATCATGAATGGTTAAACTCCAGAAAAGCATGAAACAAATTACATGAATTGATGCTGAGTGAAGGAAGCAGAATCAAGAGCAGAACCAATTGTATACATTAACAATAACATTGTGAGTTGAACAACCATGATGGATGAAGATCCTCTCAGCAGTTCAGAAAGCTAGGACAACTCTAGGAGACAGGCTATGGACAATGCTATACCCATCCAAAGGAAGAAAAACAAAACAAAACAAAGCAATAACAAAAAAATCCCCATGGAATCTGAATGAATACTGCATTCACCTATTAAAAATTTCTTTCCTATCTCATGGTTTTCTTTCTTTTCCCTTAATCCTAATTCCCCATACCAAAAATGGCTAATCTATAAGCATGTTAAACATAAATTTATATGTACAGTATTCATCTGACTGAGGAGAGGGGGGGCAGGAAGGGAGGGTGGAAGGCCATTATATAACTTGAAAATATACATATGCATGTGGATAAATGTTGAAAAGCTTTCATAACATGTAATTGAAAAAATAAAATAAAATATCAATTGAATAAAAAAGACTGATCCTCTTCCAGATATGATAGATGGCTATAAGTGATTAATAATGACATCTTTAATTCATTTTAAGGTTTGCATGACCATTCATGTACATTATTTCACTAGAGTTCTAAAATATTTCTGTGTGTCAGGTATTAAAAGTATCACTCTGGGGCGGCTAGGTGCCCTAGTGGATAAAGGACCAGAGTCAGGAGTACCTGGGTTCAAATCCGGTCTCAGATACTTAATAATTACCTAGCTGCGTGGTCTTGGGCAAGCCCCTTAACCCCATTTGCCTTGCAAAAACCTAAAAAAAAAGTGTCACTCCCATTTTACATAAAAAAATTAAGATTTATAGCAATAAGGGTTTTGCTTAAGGTCATACTGATATAAGAATTAGAGGCAAAACCAGGCCTTGGTAAACCCAACTATAGCATTCCATCAACTATGGCAATCTGCAATGCAGAAATTAAAATTTCAGATCATCAAAAGGGAAATAGTGGCCATATAAAAGCTCTACTAACAATGACTTGCATATAAGTAAAAGATATCAAAGAAATGTATAACTGTAAACAAAAAGCTATATTGGATATATTATAAAAGGAAAGAACAGGGTATAGATAGTTGGATGCTTCATTGGTATCTCAGTAATGTTATGAGTCATAGAGAAAAATGTCTCTGGGTTACTTGAGTAGAGAACCTATGGGAGAACACTGCTCTTATCGTGGAGGATAAGAAGTTATGAATAAATTGATATTTATATTGATAGAGATAATACTACCTCAAGATCAAGATGCCTCAAGATCAAGAGGCATAAACATAATGAATTGTTGGGATTTTTTTGTTTGCTTTGTTTTTAAGAAGCAAACATCAAACATTTTTCATTAATCCTCAATAGGTTACCTGACTGGCTTCTCTGATTAAAACTCATATCTAAATAAAAACAAACAAGATATGGTTCTCCAAATTAAATAAAAACTAGGATACTAAATAATAGTCTTTCATAATTTGGAAAGTCAACTATCAGAATGATTCTTGTCTCATAATGGTGAATATTAAAAACAAATTGAAAATATTGCCTAATTTTAACAAGAGTTAGTTCATATAAGGAGAAATGGTTTTCTATATTATCAATTATCAAAATGTATACAAATTCTATTTAAATATGACAATAGAAATTTTCTCCTTTAAGATAATTAAAAAAAAAATTTGACACACTTCTGGAGGCCGAATCAAGATAGAGAAGTACAGTACAGAAACACTCAGCTAACCTCTTCTAGCATTTCATTCCAACCAACTTTAAAAGACATCTCAATTTGAATTTTGGAATGCCAGCATCAATAAAGGTCATAGTGAGATATTCTTCCACCAAAGGCAATAAAGGAAGACAGAAAGAGAGATCTGTGACATTGGGGAGCTGAGTGACTCAAAGCACATGTGGATAAAACATTAGTGGTGGGGTTAGGTGGCAGTGGCAGAAGGAGGAGCAGCTTTGGGACAAAGCTTCCAAGCCAGAGACAATTAGGGGATTTGGCAACTTGTCAGAAAGAGATTACAGGATTCTTCTATGCTAACACTACACATGGGACCAGATATTGCTTGGCAATGCCATTGTATATATTCAATTCTGGGTCATAGTTCAAGAACTGAGAGGAGTACTTTTCATCAAGGGGGAACAAGAACCCTAAGGGGGTTCTGGCTCCAAGGGATTAGAGATCAGGAGGAATAACATCATTTCTAGTCTCAAGGTAGTAGGGATCCTGAGGAACTACTTTATTTTCAAATCCAAGATAATTGGGGCTCTTCTTGAGTAAGGATTAGAATATAGGGCAAGAGAACAGTGATCACATCTCACCCCAGATCACACCATCTTGGAAGACCCCACAATTTCCAAACTCCCATAACTAGCTCTAAAAAGCAGTGCAAAGAAACCTAAAGCTTGACATAGCCCCTATGTCTCCTACACTGGGAACAGAGAACAACACAAACATAGATCCCAAATCAAGAAATAGGGTGGAAAATAAATAACCACCCCTACTCCCCCCCCAAAAAACTAACTATAAAACATTTCCAAGGTAAAAGGAAGATCCAGACACACTCTCACCCTGCAAAGTCTCAAAGAAAAATGCAAATTGGACACAGTCCAAGAAGAATTTGTAGAAGAGCTAAAAATAATTTCCAAAATTAAAAAATAGTTGAGGAAAAATTAAATAAAGAAATGAAAGCAAAGGAAAAATTTTGAATCATAATTAATAGTAAGGTAAAAGAAGATAGAAGAAGCAAAAAATACTGAAGAGAATAACACTTAAAAACAAAATTGACCAAATAGAAAAAAACACTTACTAAAACAAATATCTTAAAAATTTGAATTAGGTAAGATGATCTATGATGTATCAAAAAACAATGAAAAAAAAGTCAAAGGAATGAAATAAATAGAAGAAAATGTGAAATATCAATCAGAAAAACATCTGAAAAGGACAATAGATTGTGGAAATAGATTAAGAATTATATGATTACTTACAAGCCATAATAAAAAAAAATGAATCTAGGCCTCATATGTCAAGAAATTGTCAAGGAAAATCATAGAACCAAAGGATAAAGTAGAATTTTTTTAAAAATCTCTTGAGAACCAACTGAAAGAAAAATGACAAAAGGAAAACTCCAAATTATAGTCAAATTCTTGAAGTCCCAGGTACAGAAAATGCTTTAAGAGTCAGAAAGAAACCATTCAACTATTGGGCAGTCAGTTAGGATCAAGGAGAGGAAGTCATGGATTATGATATCCCAGAAGGAAAAAGTACTAGGACTAAAAGAAACTATGGACAATGGAGTAATAATAGTCATATATATATATATATATATATATATATATATATATATATATATATATATATATATATACATTAAGTGTAGCATAGCATTTAAATTCTTAAAGGAAAATTTAAAGGAATAATAGGAAGAAATAGAGAGTATCCTAGTGAGAAACTCAAACTTCCTCTATGAGATTTAGATTAATCTAACCATAAAATAAGTAATAAAGAAATTAAGGAGCTTAATAGAATCTTAGAAAAAATAGATATGATAGACCTCTGGAGAAAACAAAAAAAGAAAAAAAATAGACCTTTTTTTTTCTCTGCTGGCACCTTCACAAACATTTTGCCACGTATTTTATGTCCTAATACAACTAACTAATGCAAAACTAAATGCAATAAAGTAGAAATATTAAATGTACCCCTTTCAGATCATAATGTAATAAACATTACATTCCATAAAGGACCTTGGAAGCATAGATTGAGTTAATTGGAAACTAAATAAACTAATACTAACGAATGAGTAGGTCAAAGAACAAATCATAGAAATAATCAATAATTACATTAAAGAGAATAACAACATTTCAAAATTTGTGGGATGAAGCCAAAGTAGTACTTAGGGTAAAATATATATCATTAAATACATACATTAAGAGAAAAAGAGCAGATCAATTAATTAAGTATACAACAAACAACACTAGAAAAGAACAAATTAAAAGTCCTTAATTTCACAACAAAAATAGAAACCCTGAAAATTGAATAGATTAATAAAATTGAAAAGTAATAAAATGAATTGATTTCATGAAAAAAGACCAAATTCATAGTATCAGAAATGAAAAAGGTGAACCATCATCCATGAAGATAAAAATTAAAGCAATCATTAGAATTTATCTTGCCATTTATATGTCAGAAAAACTAATAACCCCAAAATAATGGATGAATATTTATAAAAATTAAGCTACTCAAATTAATATATATATTAAAATAAAATATTTAATCTTATCTTTTTAAAAACTAAAGAATCAATAATTGGGTTTTCTGTTAAAAAATCCAAGAACTAGATGAATTTACAAGGGAATTATACCAAATATTTAAGGAACAATGCTATATAAACTTTTTTTAAAAATAAGTAAAAAATAGTCATACTAAATTTTCTATGACAAAAAATATGGCTTTGAGCATAAAAATAAGAACAGCAAAAACAGAAAAGAAAACTACTGACCCATTTCATTAATGAATATTGATACAAAATTTTGAATAAACTGCTAGCAGGAAGATTATAGGAATATATCCAAAAGATCATAAATTATGACTAGGTAGAATTTATATCAGGAATCTAGAACTGGCTCAATATTAGGAAAATTAAATCATAAATGGCCATTTAAATAATAATAACAACAAAGGATTGTCAATAGCTGCAGAAAACACTTTTCACAAAATACAGTACCCATTCCTATTGAAAACACTTTAAAACAAAAATAATTGTATTTTGGTAATTGGTAATAGAAATCAACCTTACACAACAAGGAAGTAGGAGGTAGGTTGAGAGGGGATAAGAGAAAGGAAAGATGATAAAAGGGAGAGCAAATTAATGTAGACACAAAAACACAAATCCATGCAATCTTCGCTAAAAATGATATGTTTTATATATATATGTATATATAATATATATTATATATATTAATATATATATATATCTAAAACAAAGAACAAGTATTAACTGTAATAGGAATAAATATAGAGACTTCTTGAGCATATTAGAGTAAAGCAGGATGGAAATTATCACCACTATTATTCAATATTGTAGTAGAAATTCTGGCTACAGCAATAAGACAAAAAAATTGAAGAAATAAAAATGTATAATGAACAAAGAAAATTATTACTTTTTTACATTTGATATAATTTTATATTTAAAGAACTTTAGAGAATCAATTAAAAATAGTTGAAAAAATTACTGACTCCAGCAAAGTTTGCAGGATATTTCCAAAAAATTCAAAAGCAAGAAATAGAAAGAGTATTTGAAACTAGTCAAGCAAACTTAGCAATTATATGAGCATAGGTACCAAACTCCTTTCACAGAAATAGACCTAAACAATTGGAGAACTATTTATTCTTATTGTAGGCCAAGACAATATAATAGAAATGACAGTGCTACAAAGTTAATTTACCTAGTTACAGACAACTGAGTTTTAAAAAAAAAGACAATAAAAGGACTTATGTGTATAAAGATACTTATTAAAGCTATTTTTTGTGGGGGCAAAATTGGAAATTAAGGGATTATGTATATGATTATAATTGGGAAATGACTGAGCAAGTCAGGGTAAATGATTGTAATTGAATACTATTGCATTGTAAGAAATGATGTGGTGGGGAGGGGGCAAGATGGAAGAATAAAGGCAGGGACTTCCCAGAACTTTCAAGCAAACCGCTCCAAATATCTTTATATAATGATTCTAACCAAATTCCAGGGTGGCAGAACTCACAAAAACACTGAGTAATTTTCCATCCCAAGACAACTTGGAAGATCCATGAGAAGGGTTTGTCACACCAGGGTTAAAAAGGACCACAGTGCAGCCTGGCTGATCTCAGTCATCTAGGAAAAGACTATAGGGCTGCTGATCTATGGCAGTGATAGTGGTTTCCAGACCTTTCAGTCCAGGAACTGCTAAGCACAACTTAGAAAGTTAGCAAGGAACTTACAGCACCAGAGAAAGAGGGGAACACAGTTTAAGGCAGATTTCAGTGCAGATCTGGTTCCAGGAGAGCCACCCAGAAGCTGTTTCAGACAGCTCAACCCACAGATAGTAAGGGGGGTCCAGGGAAATTGCAAAGGTCTCTTTGCTGTCCCTGAGGCAGGATTCTATTGCTTTACCTGTACTCAGATCTGGTCCTATTCTGAGTGCCAGTCTTCAGGATAAGGAACAGAAGCACAATCAGGTTTGCTGTCTGAAGCAGTGCAAGGACTTCCCTCCCAGTTCCAGGGCAGAAAAAAGTGCTTGTGGTTGGGGCAGCTAGGTAGCACAGTGAATAAAGCACCCATCCTGGAGTCAGGAGGACTTGGCTTCAAATTCAGCCTCAGACACTTAAAAAAATTGCTTAGTTGTGCAACCTTGGGCAAGTCACTTAACCCCATTATCTTAAATAAAAATTTTTAAAAAGAATCTAAAAAATAAAGTCCAAGATTGCTTGTGGTCATTCTTAGGCCAGAGCATAGGCACCGGAACAGGAAAGCAGTCATAGTCTTTCAAAACCTTGGAGATTTTTTTAAGAATGTGCAGGTGCCTGAAGGTATCTCTAAAAAAGAGCAACAAAAATCCTCGAAACCTTGAGACATCCTCTACCCTGGAAGCAAGAACCCCACCTTAACAAAGAGTTAAAATCATAGACTGGGGAAATGAGTAAACAATATGGAGGATCAAAATACACTCAAAAAAATATCACAAAGTCAAAGCTCCTAGAGAATCTCCAAGAAAAATGTAGATTGTTCTAAGGTCATGGCTGAGCTCAAAAAAAAAGATTTTGAAAATTAAGTAAGGGAGGTTGAGGAAAAAATTGGAAGATAAATGACAGTGATGCAGAAAAATCATGAAAACCTATTTGGCAGTTGGAGATACAAAAAAACTACTGAAAAAATAACATCTTAAAAACCAATTTGGATCAAATAGAAAAAGTAGTTCAAAAAATCAATGAAGAGAAGGATGCCTTAAAAAGCACAATTGGCCAGATGGGAAAGTAGATACAAAACTACTCTGAAGAAAATAATGCCTTAAATCACAGAATGGAGCTAAGGAAAGTTGATGATTTTATGAGAAATAAAAAACCTCAATAAAACAAAATCAATGGGATGAAAAATTAGAACAAAATATAAACTATCTTATTGAAAAAAACAACTGATCTGGAAAACAGATCCAGAAGAGATAATTTAAAAATTACTGGACTACTAGAATATCATGACCAAAAAGAAGAGGCTAGATATCATTTTTCAAGAGATTATTTAGGAAAACTGCCCTGATATCCTAGAAGCAGAGGATTAAATAGAAATTGAAAGAACCTACCAATCATTTCATTAAAGGTATCACACACTGAAAACTACCAGGAATATTATCGTCAAATTACAAAACTCCCAAATCAAGGAGAAAATATTGTAAGCAGTCAAAGAAATAATCCAAATATTGTGGAACACAAGTTAACACAAGATTTAGCAGCTTCTACATTAAGGGTTCATAGGGCTTGAATGATCTAACTTTTCTCATCCTGGGACCTCAGTTACAGGTGACTTGTTCCCTGACTTAGTGTAGGCTGACCAGTCCTGCTTTTTGGAGCAGTGATCTGGGGCTTGCATCATGCCTTCTGTGCTGGGGCGGGGGCTGGGGCTGTCATTCTGGGTCTGTTGAGCCAGGACCTAGGGGGTCGCAGTTACTGATTTCCTCTGTGGCCAAGATTCTCACTTCCCTGTTCCCCACCTGGGCAATGCTCCCTTTTTACTGAAGAAGACAGACTTTTCCTGAAGTCCTTCAGTGAAATCTTTTCTTTTCTCTTTTTCTTTCTTTCTCTCTTTCTTTCTTCCTTTCTTTCTTTCTTTCTTTCTTTCTTTCTTTCTTTCTTTTTTCTTTCTTTCTTTCTTCCTTTCTTTCCCTTCCTTCCTTCCTTCCTTCCTTCCTTCCTTCCTTCCTTCCTTCCTTCCTTCCTTCCTTCCTTCCTTCTATTTTCATCCATAGGCACATGTATATTTTAAGTTACAAAATTTCCTTTAACCCTTCCTTTCCACCCCCTTCCCATCAGTGGCAAACAGTCAGATTAGCATTGTACATACATATTTTAGATAAGCGTGTTTACAGTCATTTTTGGTATGAGGAATTAGGATTAAGGAAAAGAGATACATAAGAGATAATTTTTATAAAGTATTCATCAGATTCTGAAGGGTTGTTTTTGTTTTGTTTTTCTTCTTCTGGATGGGGATAACTTTGTCTATTACAGATGGTGTAATACGATTGTCTTAGCTCTCTGAACTGCTGAGGGGAGTTGCTTACATCAAGGTTGATCATCTCACAGTATTGTTAATGTATAAATTGTTTTCTTGCTTCTTCCTTGAAATTTTGAAGTGGAAAGTTTCACCATTTCTTTTTGTAGATTCTGTTACTCCAGACACTGTTTAAAGGCTTCCTTTCAAGTTATTTCAGAGGTAAACTGGGAAAAGCTCAGGGAGCTTCCTAGCTTTTCTCAACCAACCATGAAAGTTGGTTTAATTTTTGGTGTCTCAGGAGTCATATTTATCTAATTTTGTTGAATACATTGAAAACTATATATACTTGCATAAATATATACATGTGTATTCCTTTAAATTTGTAAATTTTAGAAAGGAAAAACTCTGATGGCCTTCTATGAGTCCTCAAAGATATGGTTCTAAATGATAATAGTTTCAAGTGTAGTGCCAGCAACTGATTCTATATCTGTATTTTTAAAAAAAAAAGTCTAGCTAAATTTGAAAAGAGAAATCTGGTGATTTAACTGATTGATTCATTTTTTCCTAGAATTTATGCATGATTTTTTTCTCTACTCCTTCCATACTACCCTTCTGGGCTATCTCATCAGCATATGGAGTTCAATTAAGATGCCTATAAAGATGCTTTTCAAGTGTACATAAAACCCTCCCCTCTGTTTGGAATCTCCATCATCAATTTTCTCTGTCATCCCAGTATGTTGCATAGCAACTTTAAATTCAATGTGTCCAAGATACTTGTAATTTTTCACTCCTCCAAATCATACTCCCTTCCAAATGTTCCTATTGTTGTCACAAATTATTTTACATGTCAGCCAGGTTCCTAGACACAGTGTCATCCTCAACAACTCAACCTCATTTACCTCAAGTATCTGATTTTTTTGCCAAGTCTTTATTTTCAACATCTCTCATATATTCCCCTTATATTCACTCCATTTTGATATAGGCCTTCATTATGCCAACTCTATTCTACTGCCAAAGTCTTCTGGTTGGTTTCTTGTCTCATCTCTTCTTAGTACAATTTATCCTTTATTCAGCTGAAAAAGTTATATTTGTCACCCCCCTTCCCTACTCAATAAACTCAAGTGAATCCCTATTATTTCTAGGATCAAATACATTTCCTGTTTGATTTTTAAAAGCCTTTCACAAATTGAACCATTTTTACATTTTCCAGTGTTTGTACTTTTAATTTCTTCCACATATACTATGATTAAGTCAGACTGATCTATGAGTAGTTCCTTAACCATCACACCTTGTCTCCTATTCAATGTCTTTTTTACTGGCTTTATCCCATACCTAGAATGCTCTTCCTCACCTCCCCATTCTGGTTTCCCTGGTTACCTTCAAGAATCAGCTCAAATCCCATAATCTGTAGGAAATCTGTCCTAGTACCCCATGGCTTTGTATTGATACTGCTACCTGACATTGGTCTGCGATTACTTTCCATTTAAACTGAATATGCCTTATATGAACTCCATTTTTACATTTTGTTTCTCCCAATAGAACATGAACTCTAAGTGCAGGGACAATGATTTTGTATTTCTTTACATTCTCATGATTAGTACATTGACTGGTATATATCAAGAGTTTAATAAATGCTTGTTTATCAGCCAAAGTATCTATGAGCTGATGAACTTTGTTATTGTTGTTCATGGAAAATCTCAGATTGCTTAATCAGATCATTAAGGAACTGAGATGTGTATTAATTGATGCAGTATCCTCATTAATGAAATCATGGGTTATTGAAATATAAACTAAGAATAAAGCTGCATCCCCACTAGATTAGTAGATTATTTTTCTGTTATCAAATTCTATCATGCAGTTTCCAGGTCAGAAAATAACTGAACTGGAATTCAATATATCTCAATTTTTAGTGTCAGTTTTGCCATTAATAAAGTCACTGAATTTATCTGAAACTTAACCTTTTTTCTCACATGTAACAGTAAGGATTTCAAAATAATTTGTCAATCCTTCTTTTAAATGTGAATGATGCAAGAGAAATTGAGCATGCATATGGATGAAATTTAATTAATTAATTAATAAAAAATAAGAAAGAAATTGAGCAGATGGACATGATATGACTAGATAACTGGATAGTAGAAATAAGTGAGAAAAAAGAACTAAGGATAACTCCTAGGTTATAAAATTCTGTCTAGAAGGACAGTGGCATGATCAACATTAATTGGACAAGGAAAGGATATAGGGGAAGGATAATATATTATGCTTTAGAAATGTTAAATTTAAGAGGCCTGCAGGATATATAGGAATGGTTACACGGAAATTGGAAATGTGAGTATTTAATGCAGGAGAGAGATAAGGGTAGGATATCTAGACTTGGGGCTGCTGTATAAAAATGAAAGTTGAAACCATGAAAGTTATTAAGGGAGATGACCAAGAAGTGGTCCTCCAAAGTCAAATGACTGCTCAATATTCTTCATTTTCATTAGGATGGAATGAGAAGCGGTTCTGCAAATGAATAGAGAGACAGTTTTGGAGTTGAGTAGTCCAAAGTTCTTTTGCTACTTCTGTTACTAAAAATATGACCTATTATATAATCATAAGCAGATCATTTAACTTTTCCACTTGCCAAGCAATTCCCTAATACTATTGTTCTAGGCAGGGTACTGAGCTGTAACAGAAAAAAACATCTCTAAACTACGAGTTCTCTATTAATGAAATAAAGCTTCTCCCCCACCTAATAGCATATATGTAATACATTGGTAAATTTATTTTTAGTAAAATACATTGACGAATTCTATTATGGATGACCACATCCATACATCAGATTTAGTTCTTCTCTTTTGAAATACCTGAATTTTATGATTCACTAGAGGACTATTAATCTTGAAATGATCAATAACACTTAAAAATTCTTCTACATTTAAAAGCATTTAAACATTATTAAGATATATAAAAATGAAATAGGAAAATGTGAAGTTAATTTAGTATCTGAGTAATGAAATTATAAGGTCTTTCAAATTCTAAATATTTTATTTTTTAATTTCAGAAACTCTACTGATAACCAAAATGTATAATGTGTTATAGCAAGGAAATAAAAGAAATTATATAATAGTTGATTATTCTGTTTACATGGGAAAGTGAACTACCAAAATCCCTTATAGTTTTATTCCTTTAATCAGAATTATTATTAGCTAATATAGAATAAGTTGGTTAATTCCAATTTTTTTGTATTCATCAGCAGAGAAGATTCCTTATTCTTCATCAAACAAGGAATAAGAAATTAGATGATAATAATAATATAATAATAATAACATTAATTATGCAGTGCTTAGGCTGGGAGCAAGGAAGGCCTTATTCTTCAAATTCTACTTCATATATTTACATAATGTGACCCTAGGCAAGTAACTTGACCCTATTTACCTCAATTTCATCACTTGTAAAATGAACTTCCTTAAGAAATGGCAAACAACTTCAGTATGTTTACCAAGAAAGTCCCAAATAGGGTTCTGTAGGGTAGGACATTACTGAAATGACAACCACAAAATGCAGTTTTTTAAAGTTTAAAAACTTTATTTTAGATAGATGGATAGATAGATAGCTAGACAGACAGACAAACAGATAGATAGATAGATATGCATATAGATCTTAGACATGTCATTTCTTATCTGGCTGCACTACTTTGGAACATCTTAAACTTTTTCGACTATGCTTCCATGACAAATACTCCCCCACTACCAATAATAACCACTGCTAGCTTTTCAGGTAGCTTTTGGGTATTGTCTCTTTTTTTTATTTGCATCCTCAGTATTCAGCATAGTACCTGGAAAATGGTGTTTAATAAATATATACTGGCCATAGATGATTGGATGACTCTCTATAATATTTTATATAATTTGAAAGAGAAGAGGTATTAGACTGCCTACCAAAATGAAGATATACAGAACCATTATACTGACCTCAGTTTTGTTTTCCTAACTTACCTGGACAGTAAACCAATCCTATGTGAGGAAACTGAATTGCTTCAATTTGAATTGTCTTAGGAAGATTCTAAAGATCACCTGGCAGGATAAGGTATCATCAAAGTACTTTCTCAAACTAAACTACCATGCATTCAACTTCTACTTCAGGGAGCGTAACACTGATGGGTTGGCCATATTGGTTGATGCCAAACATACACTTGTTCAAAAGATTCTTTTATGTATAACTTGCACAAGACACATGCTCACATGTTGGTTAGAGAAAGCAATACAAGAAATCTCTCAAAGATACTGAAGAATTTTGGAATTGATTGTATGATATGGGAGGCTCTGGCAAAGAACTTCCCGGCATGGTTTCCCTGCTTCATGCCCTATGAGAAAAGCAGAAATACATGATGTACAAATTTAGAGAATCCACCCCAGATGTTCATGGACTGTTTTTGCCTGATCTGTGATAGAACATTCTGAGTTCATATTGGTCTGATCAGTCACAGTTGGACTCTAGGCATAGTGAATTCATTGTTTTCCTCTTTGAACCAAAGGACAAGAAGATTAAGATTCATCAAAGGAGTCTCAGAAGGAGTTTTCAGATAGGTAGGAGAAAAATCATTAGACAACAGTATCATGAAAACCTAGCTAGAATAAAGCATACAGGAGAAGAGGGTAATCAATCCAAAGAAGTCAAGAAGAATGAGGATCACGAAAAGGCCATTCGATTTTGCAATTAAGAGATCATTGGTAATTTTGGAGAGAGCAAGTTCAGTTGAATGATGAGTATGGAAGTCAGACTACAGAGATTTAAGAAGAGAGTGAGAGGAAATGAAGTGGAGGGACCTGCAGTAGAAGACTTTCTTAAGGAATTTAGGCATAAAAGAGTGAAGAGACCTGGGATAAGAAGTAGCAGGGCTCATTTGACTGTTTTTCAAGGACAAGAGATATAGGAACATGAAATTGAATATTATTGAGAGGGAACAGATGATGAAGGAGGCAGTGTAGAAAAGAAGGGCTAGGAATAGGATGACTTGTTCAAGGAGGAATGGTCCACCTCTTTATGTAAAACAAGGGTGAATGAAAAGAAAGTGGCAGTAGGCATCTGAGGGATGTGATATGGGGAGGAAGAGAGAGAGAGAGAGAAAAGGGAACTTTTAGTGAATTGCCATTTTTTCCCTATGAAATATAAGGAAAGATTTTTAGTTGGGGGGAGGGAGGAGGAGTGATGATAATGTTTGGAAAAGCAATTGTGGAGAAGAATAGAGAGTCAATTAGGGAAATGTCAAAAGATTGCCTCACTATAGTAAGTGCTCAGTTGATATGATGCCACAAAATTTTGTAGTGGAGCCAGTGAGTATGATATTATGATATAAATTTTTATTTCTCTAGGATCACATAGCTAGTAAGTAAAAGAGATTCAATTAGACTTCATGTCTTACTGTCTTTAATTCTCTGGTCCCCTGGGTTGTTCCTGATATATTGGAACTTGAGCCATGTGTACACATTCACACGTATGTATGTATGTATGTATGTATGTATATACTTATATGCATGTATGTATACATAAATATGTGGGAAGGGAAGGATTTATTGTTCTTGGCACTATGCTAAGTATTTTACAAATATCCCATTTGATCTGGTATTAACTCATTTGAACTTCAGCTATATCTAGAAATAATTAAAATTTGCTAATTTCATGGGTTTCCTGTTTAATCACTGCCAATAGTTAGTCTTTCTCAAGAAAACTTCCCCTCACTATTTATTACCTTAATCTGAAGATAGTCCTGTGCTATACAATCCACTTGGCACGAAAAAGCAATCAAATTTTAATAATTAAACTTAAAATTGTTTGTTATATACATTTATTTCCTGAAACTGTCATATTATTTAGGATATAATTTATTCTATATAATTCTAATATTTATATTAAATTAAAAATATAAAAAGATTATATAGAAATACAGTATATATTTACTTTCTATTTTAGAAACCTAGATCAAAAAAATTAAAGAAAATAAATGTTGGCACTGGAAACTCAACCAAGCAACTCAGATTTTAAAATGTACTGAAGATAGAAGCCAAATTGGGTAACAGAGCTAATAGAAGAGCACAGTGTATTCCTGTAAAATCAATATAAAGAATGCTTAGGATCTGATTGATTTGAGATTGGAAAGAAAAACTAAAGACAACAATTGTTTGTTTTGTTTGTTTTTCTTTAAGCAATTTGGGAGGAGAAAAAATCAAAGAATGAATAGGAATTTTTCTTGGAATGAATTATAGAAGAATGATGATAGTAATGAAAAGACAACAAAAAAAGTACCAAAAAAAGAATTCCTATTTTCCTTATTATCCCTATCAAGGAAAATACCTTTTTGTAGGATATGATAGGAAAAAATGACTAAGAGGAATCTGATACTCCAGATAAGTAAAAAAAAATAGTAAAAAAAACCAGCATCTAAGCTTCTCTGTATAAATTCAAGGCACTTGGCCCAGATGGGAACTGAAAGAACAAGCAGATGTTATTGCTGAACTACTATGAGAGTTTTTTGAAAGATAATGAAAAATGGGGAAAGTATCGCAAAATTAGAGGGGGAAAACACTATTCCAGTTTTCAAAAAGGGAAAAGAACAGAGATGCACATAATAGGCCAGTGAACTTAACTTTAATTCCTGGAAAAATTCTAGAATGGAACAGAGATGATTGGCTAACATCTAGAAAGGGAAGTGGTATTTACAAAGTGCCAGCAAGTCTTCCTCAACATTAAGTCATGCCAGACTAACCTCATTTTCTTTTTGGAAAGGACTACTAAACTAAAAACTAAACTAAAAGAAAAGGTGCATCTATAATTTAATAACATTCTAGAGAAGATTTTGATAAAGTATCTCATACTCTTCTTGCCAAGAAAATTAAGTGATATAAATTAAATGAGAATGTAGTTAGATAAATTTAGAACTGAGTGGATGATGAGTAAAAGAATAGCATTTGATGGCTCAGTGTTAATATGGCAGGTCTCAGCATAAGGCTTTGTGTCTCAGTTTGCTCTATTCAAAATTTATCAATAAATATTGGATAGATGACAGGCTTATCAAAAATGCAGATGACACCAATCTGAAAGGAATAGCTAACACTGGGTGACAGGATTCAATTTAATCTGTAAATACTAGAATATTGAATCTAATATGATGAAATTCAGCAGGGAAAATGTATATATTTACAAGTGGATGAAAAAAATCATCTTTTCAAGTATAAGCTAGGGTCAGGTTAGGCCACAATTGTTCTACAAATGTAGAAGTTTTAGTGGATTGAAAGCACAAGTCAACAGGGACCACCAAATATATAATCTTATTCTGCAAAAGACTTTTCAACAAAGATTTATTAAGTGCTTACTATTTACCAAAATGTAAGCTCGGGGATACAATTAAAACACATAAACAAGGGTGGCTAGGTTGCACAGTGGATAGAGCACCAGCCCTGGAGTCAGGAGTACGTGAGTTCAAATATGGCCTCAGACACTTAATAATTACCTAGCTGTGTGACCTTGGGCAAGCCACTTAACCTCATTTGCCTTGCAAAAACCTAAAAAAAAAGTATAAACAGTCCCTACTCCAAAAATATTACAATCCAAAAGGAGAGACAAACTATTTATCTGACAAAGAGAATACTAAATAAATGCAGGGTAGATATGGAAGGTAACCTTAGAGGTGATGTCAGCAACTATGGGGTAGGGAGGTAGGAAAGACTTCCTGGAGAAGATAGCACTTGAGCTAAATCTTTAAAAAGTCAGATTTCTAAGAAGTATGGGGTGAAAGTCCTAGTGATAGGACTAGGCAATGCAGAAACATGGAATATTGTAAGAGTAACAAAAATAGGTCAGTTTGGTTATAACATGGTGGACTTGGAGTGGAGGAGAAAGCAATATTGGAAGAGAATGAAAAGATCTAGTTTATGAATAGCATGAAATTTCAAACATAAGATTTAATTTCAGAGTTACTAAGGAGACATTGAAGTTTATTGAGTTGGGAAAAAGTGACATGTAAGAAATTTTCTTATTGCTTACTTATTTCTTAAACTTTTTTTAAAAAAAGTTTTTATTTTTAAATTTTCCCCCAACTACATGCAAAAGCAAGTTTGAACATTTACTTCCAAAATCTTGAGCTTGTAAGTCTCTCCCTTCCTCCTACCCTACTTCCTTGCATTGAGAAAACAAGTTACTTGGTTTAGGTTTGCAATGTGAAAAATATTTCGACAATAGTCATAATGTAAAAGTAAACATAATAGTCCCCCCACAAAAAAGAATAATTTCAAGAAAAATAAAGTGAGAAAAACAATATGCTTCAGTCTGAATACAAATACAATCAACTCTGTCTTTGAGATGGAGAGGATTCTTTATCATAAGACCATCAGAGAAAATGCTTTAGTATTTATTCCCACTGTTGCCATTGCTAGTTTTATTTCCCTTCATTTTATTCTCCCATCCCCATTTATTCTACACTCTCTTTCTCCTTTTACCCTGTCTCTCTCAAAAGTGTGTTGCATCTATTTTCTACAATCTTCCCTCTCTTCTATCACCTCCAACTTCCCTCCCCCTGGGCCCTTTCTCCCATCCCCTTCCTCTCCTATTTTCCTCTATGGTAAGATAGATTTCTATACACAGTTGAGTGTGTATGTTATTCCCTCTCTGAGCCACTTCTTATGAAAGTACAGCTCACTCACTCCCCTTCACCTTCCCCCTCTTCCACTCCATTGCAAAAGCTTTTCCTTGCCTCTTTTATATGAAATAACTTGCACCATTCCTCTTCTCCTTCCCCTTTCAATCAGTACATTCCTTTCTTCCCCATTAACTCCATCTTTTTAATTTATTATACCTTCAAATTCAACTCCCTCCTGTGTCTTGTCTATAGATGCCCCTTCTAACTGCCCTAATAAATGAGAAGGTTCATATGAGTTACCAATAACATCTTCCTATGCAGGAATACAAGCAGTTCAACATCATGAAACTCCTCATAATCTGCCCTCTCACCCACCCTCTCTATGCTTCACCTGAATACTATACTTGAAGATCAAACTTTCTGTTCAGCTCTGGTAATTTTTATCAGGAAAGTTTGAAAGTCCCCATTTCATTGCTTGTTCATCTTTTCCCTGAAAGAGTATGTTTAGTTTTTCTGGGTAATTAATTCTTGGTTATATTTTAAGTTCTTTGGCCTTCTGGAATATCATACTCCAAACTGTATGAGTCCTTAATTAGAAGCTGCTAAATCTTATGTTATCTTAACTGTAGCTCCATGATATTTGAATTGTTTCTTTCTGGATACTTATAATATTTTCTCCTTGACTTGAGAGTTCTTGACTTGGCTATAATATTCCTGGAAGATTTTATTTTGGGATGTCTTTCAGGAAGTTATCAGGTAGTTTTACTAGATAAGTTCTTGAAAATGATGTCTAGGCTCTTTTTTTTGGTCATGACTTTAAGGTAGTCCAATAATTTTCAAATTATCTCTCCTGGATTTGTTTTCCAAATCAGTTGTTTTTCCAATGAATATATTTATCATTTTCTTATATTTTTTCATTCTTTAGGTTTTACTCTGTTGTTTCTTGATTTCTCACAAGATCATCAGTTTTCCTTAGTTCCAGTCTACATTTGAAGGAATTATTTTCTTCAGAGACCTTTTATATCTCCTTTTTTCATTGATACTTTATTTTTCCAAATACATGTTATGAGAGCATTTTCAACATTCATTCATATGATTATGCATATTTTTAAACATAAAATTTCCTTCCACCCTCAGCAGTAAACAGTCAGGTTAACATTGTGCATACATGTTTTTGATAAGAATGTTTACAGATTTGTCACTTTTGGTATGAGGAATTAGGATTAAGGGGAAGAGATACATATGAGATAATTTTTATAAAATGTTCATTAGATTCTGAAGGATTTTTTTGTTTTGTTTTTCTTCCTTTGGATGGGGATAGCATTATCCATAGGCAGTCTAACAGGGTTGTCCTGGCTCTCTGAACTGCTGCAAGGAGCTTCTTCCATCAAGATTGATTAATGTTGTTAAGGTGAATATTGTTCTCTTGTTTCTGCTCCCTTCACTCAGCATCAGATCCTATAACTCCTACCATGCTTCTCTAGAGTCCAACCATTTATGGTTTCTTACAGGTCAATAATATTCCATGTATTCATGTACCATAACTTGTTTAGCCATTCCCCAATTGATGGGCATCCCCTCAAACTCCCATTTTTTACCACTACAAAAAGAATTGCTATGAATATTCTGAAACATATAGGACTTTTTTCATTTTTTATGATTTTTTTTCTGGATATAGGCCTAGAATTGGAATTGCTGGGTCAAAGGGGATGAATAATTTTATTATTCTTTGGGCATAGTTCTATATTGCTCTCCAGAATGGTTCAATCCATTTACAACTCCACCAGTAATGCATCAATGTCCCAAACATCCCACAACCTCTCCAATATTCATCATTTTCCTTTTTTTCCTCATCTTAACCAGTCTGATAGGTGTGTGGTGATACCTCATTTAATTTGCATTTCTCTAATCAATAATGATTTGGAGAATTTTTATATGATTATATATTGTTTTAATTTCTTGAAAACTGTCTATTCATATCCTTTGACCATTTATCAATTAGGGAATGAACTGTAATCTTATAAATTTTATGCAATTCTCTAGATATTTTAGAAATGAGATATTTATCAGAAACCCTAGTTGTAAAGATTGTTTCCCAGCTTTCTGCTTTCTTTGTAATTTTGGCTCCATTGATTTTATTAGTGTAAAACTTTTTCAATTTAATATAGTCAGAATCATTAATTTTGCTCTTCATAATGTACTATATTTCTTGTTTGCTCATAAATGGATCCCCTTTCCAATAAATCTGATAGGTAGAGTATTTCTTGGTCTATTAATTGATCTTTATGTATTGCCCTTTATGTCTAGATCCTTACCCATTTTGACCTTATTTTGGTATAGGGTGGGCGATGTGGGTCTTTGCCTAGTTTTTAGTGAAACTGTTATCCAGTTTTCCCAACAATTTTTGTCAAATAGTGATGTCTTTTGGTTTTGTCCAACAGTAGATTGCTGTTGTCATTTACTGTGATTTTATTTGAACCTATCCTAATCCGCTGATTCATTACTCTATTTCTCAACCAGTACCAAGTAGTTTTGATGACTGCTGTTTTATAATGTAGTTTTGGATCTGGTTGAGCTAGGCTACCTTCCTTTACATTGTTTCCCCATCAGTTCCCTTGCTATTCTTGACCTTTTGTTGCTCCAGATGAATTGTTTTTACCATTTTCTCTAGTTTGGTAAAATTTTACAATTTTGATAGATTTTATAATGGCACTGAATAAGTAATTTAATTTGGATAGAATGGTCATTTTTATTATATTAGCTCAACCTAACATGAGCAATTGATATTTTTCCAATTATTTAGATCTGACTTTATTTGGGTGAGAAGTGCTTAATAATTGTGCTTATACAGCTTCTGGGTTTGTCTTGGGAAGTAGATTCGCAAGTATTTAAAGTTGTTTATAGTTATGGAATTTCTCTATCTCTTACTCTTGGGCTTTGATGTTCATATATAGAAATGTTGATGATTTATATAGGTTTATTTTATATCTTGCTACTTCGATGAATTTGTTAATTGTTTCAAGGAGAGTTTTAGATTATTCTTGGGTTTTCTAAGTATACTGCCATATCATCTGAAAAGAGTGAAATCTTTGCTTTCTCATTGCCACTTCTGATTCATTCAATTTCTGTTTCTTCTCTTATCACTAAAGCTATCATTGCTAATACTATATTGAATAGCAATGATGGTAATGGGCATCCTTGTTTTACCCCTAATTTTATTGGAAATACTCTGAGTTTATTCCCATTACATATAATATTTGTTGATGGGCTTAGATAGATATTATTTATTATTTTAAAGAAAACTCCATTTATTCCTAAACTTCCTAATGTTTTATCTTTAGGGGTTTTTTGCAAGGCAAATGGGGGTGGCCAAGGCCACTCAGCTAGGTAATTATTAAATGTCTGAGGCCAGATTTGAACTCAGGTACTCCTGACTCCAGGGCCGGTGCTCCATCCACTGCGCCACCTAGCTGCCCCTGATAATGTTTTTAATAGTAATGGATGTTATATCTTATCAAAGGCTTTTTTAGGATATATTGAGATAATCACATATTTCTGTTGTTTTTGCCATTGAAATGTTCAATTATGTTGAGTGTTTTTTTTAATATTGATCCATCCATGCCTACCTGGTATAAATCCTTCCAGATCATGGTGCATTATCCCAGTAATAATTTGCTGTAGTCTCATTGCTAAAATTTTATTTAAGATTTTTGCATCAATAGGGAGATTGATCTATAATTTTCTTTGTCTGTTTTGGTTCTTCATGGTTTAGGTATCAGCAGCATGTTGGTGTCATATAAGGAATATGGCAGAACTCCTTCTCCTTTCTAAAATGCTTTTTGTAGAATAGGAATAAATTCTTCCTTAAATGTTTGATAGAATTCACTTGTAAATTCATCTGGACCTGGAGACTTTTTCTTAGGGAGTTTATTAATGGTTTCTTCAATTTCTTTTTCTGAAACAAGGTTATTTCAGCATTTTATTTCCTCTTCCATTAATCTGGGAAGTTTGTATTTTTGTAAATATTCATCAATTTCTCCCAGGTTATCCAATTTATTGTCATACAGCCCTGCATTATTTCTTTGGTAGATATCCAAAAAGAATAACAAGAGCATCTAGGTGAGACTGAAAGTTCTGAAATGTCTGACTGCCTTTTTAATTTTGCTTTTATTTCCCTGATCACAGGTGACTGAATAGCAATCCTGAGATTGACATTTCTATACTCTGAGGCTACCTTATGGTCTCAAGAGACTTAGAGTTATAGAATGTCTATGTAAGGGACTACAGGACATGCTCCCTTCAACTTTGGTTTATTGTAATACATGAAGCTTGAGGAAATTTCTCAAATAGTGCAGAGCCAAAGTGAGTATTAAATATCTATTCTGAATCTCACAAAGTATTTCAAATTTTGACTTTTAAAACTACAACCTCTCTGAATAATGGAAGAGTATAGTAAGAGCCATGGTTACTATTTCATGCTTTAATTATCACTGCATCCTTTTGCATCCTTGAATATTTCATGCTCACAAAACATATCTTTTGTAAGGACAGCAATGGTTGCCTTATATCTGCTTTATGCTTGAGTACCTTTCCTAGAAGGACCCCAGTGATTTCTTGAAGAGATACCTTTGATAAGAACCAAATTTTAATTTTGTTTAAAAGATCATTCCCAGATTTGTATGCTGAGGTAAGAGAGGGTTGAGCCAGAGCTTATAAGTAGAACCTTTCTCAGGTCATATATATGCTTCGGTTTGAAGACCTCTCTACCATAAGTTAGCTTAAATATTTTTATAGATATAATAATAATCTATAAGTGTAAGTAATCACAAAAAAACCAGCATGGCTTCACCAAATCATGTAGCCCTCATTTTTCTCCTTTTTATATAAGGCTATTAAACTTGCTTTCATCTTAATTTCTTTTCTGTTCCAATCTTCTAACTTTTACTGAGCCTGAATCACTCCTAATGGCATGATCTCCCTATTGCATACCTCCTTTCCAGTATAAGTTGAACTTTTATTCATTTCTTCCAACTCATGCTAGTCAAGATGAGGGAATTGGAATACTCCTTTCTCCCTGCCGCTACTTCCAAGCTCTCCTTTTACCGACATAATTTCTCCTTTCAGATTAATTCAAACTCTATTTACACAATTAAAATTCCCATAATTGTTGCCTAATGACCACTGTGATAATTCCATTCTTTCCTCAATGAGATCAGGACCTTGCTCTGAGTCTTTCCCCTCCAGCTCCTGCCTTCATTGTAGGGGATTTAAACATTCATAATAATATTCCCTCAAATTTCCTAACCTCCAAGTTCCTCCACATATTAATTTTGTATGACATTCTTTTCTATCCTATCTCAACTATAAACATAGATGTGTATACTCTTGGGATTACCATAGTCTACAAATTTTTTCCCCTCCCATATTCATGAATTCTCATGAATTCTAAAATTCTCCTCTCTATTCATAATCTATTTGTTCTTTGTGTGTGTGTCTGTGTGTGTCTGTCTCTGTCTCTCTCTGTTTCTCCATCTCTCTCTCTCTGTCTCTGTCTTTGTCTCTTTTTCTCTCTGTCTCTCTCCCTGCCTGAAACTCTGATTATCCTTTGTTCTCACTGTGTCTTCTGGGTTTCAGTTCTTTTGTACTATAAATGATGAACTAGATATATTTTTCTCTCTTCCTCATCTTAACCCTTTGATGAGCTAGTTCATCCACATTGTTCACTTCTCTCATTTTTTCTGATCACTTTTTCCTATGATTAAACTCATCCCACCAATCTTTAGCTTAGAATCACACCTACTAAGCACTACCTTTGTTCCTTCTCATGTGGTGATGAAAAAGTATGGAGAAAATCACTAACCATGATGACTTGATCTACAACAAATTTATGTTACATTACCTCAGAAACAGGATAATCTCCTATACTTCCCTGACTTTCTATCCCACTCACTATAGGGGATTTTTAAAACTTTTTTTCTAAAAAAAAAGTCATTAAAACCTTTCATGGCTCCCCTTACCTCCACTATCTCATTTGAAAACCTTGCTTCAAATTTCACTGAAAAATTGCAGCTTTTAGCTAAGAGCTCCCTCCTCTCCCTTCCTGATAATTTAAAATCATAATGGCTTTCTGCCATTATCTCATCTTTCACCTTTTTCACACATGAAGAAGTGAACTTCTTCTTTGCCAAGGTAAACCTCCTTTATATTTACAAATGATCCCATTCCACTTTACCTCCTCCAACAGATTGCATCCACTACCATCACTACTTCCTCCCAAATCTTCAGTTTCTCCTCCTATATTAGATATCTACCTAACCCTTAAAATCTTCCATTTGATCCCTGCCAATTATCATACTATTTTTCTCCTCACTTTTGTGACCAGTCATTGAGAAGGCCATCTATAATCAATGCCTTCACTTCCTGCCTCTTGCTCTCTTAACTCTCTTCAACCTGGCTTTGGCTTCCAACCTCATCATTCATTTGAATCTTCTCACTTCAAAGTTACCAATGATCTTATAAATGTCATGTCTAATGGCTTTTTCTCATTTCTCATTCTTATCCTTTGTCTAAACATGTCCTACCTTTTTCAATAAAATCAAGTTGCTTCTTATTGCCCTCAGGAACAGATACAGAATCCTCTTTTTAAGCATTCAAGTTCCTTCACAACTTTTCTTCCTCCTAACTTTCCTGTCTTATTACACCTCCAGGTTCTCTATGATTTGGTGACATTGCCATCATTGCTGTTTCTTGCTGGGGTTTTTTGCAAGGCAATGGGGTTAAGTGGCTTGCCCAAGGCCACACAGCTAGGTAATTATTAAGTGTCTGAGGCTGGATTTGAACTCAGGTACTCCTAACTCCAGGACTGGTGCTCTATTCACTGAGCCACCTAGCCGCTCCTCTTGCTGTTTTTATTAGCTATCTCCTTTGCCTAAAATTTGCTTCCTTCTTATCTCTAACTCCTACATTCTCTGGCTCTCCAAATTCCTACATTCTACAAAAAACATTTCCTATTCCCATCAATACTAGTGTCTTCCCTGTATTGATTATCTCTACTTTATATTATATGTTCATTTTTTACATTGCTTTTTTTGGTCTCTTTCTCTAGATTGACTCTTTGAAAGTATGTGCTATTTTGCATCTTTCCTTTGTATTTTCAACCCTTAGCAATGTATCTGGGACACAGTAGATGTATAATCTGTGCTTATAGATTGACTGCCTGGGAGATAATGGTAATGATATAGATGTAGTTTAGCTAGGATTTAATGGAGAATTTGATGAATTCATTTGTTCTATTATTGGGAAAAAAGATGAAATGTGAACTGAATAATAGGACAATTAGATGAATTCAGAACATAAAAAGTAGATAAAATACTTTGAAGTTAATTTGAATAAATAAATGAAAAGTGCTCATTAAATGTTCACTATGAATAATACTAAGCTAGCCACTATAATGAAATATAAAATCAAGGTAGTTCTTGCCCTTGAGAAGTTTACATTCTAATAGTGGTAAAATAGTCTTAATATATAGACTGGGAAGTGTTTTGCTTTATGAAATCACAGAATTAATAAGAGGAATCCTAAGTGACATTATTTGATATGCATTTATCCAGAAGCATT
This sequence comes from Macrotis lagotis, assembly GCF_037893015.1. Lineage (NCBI taxonomy): Eukaryota > Metazoa > Chordata > Mammalia > Peramelemorphia > Peramelidae > Macrotis > Macrotis lagotis. The sequence continues at coordinate 187,635,685 of NC_133664.1, read as the reverse complement.
GAGGAAGAGGGAAGGAAGAAGGAGAAGGTGCAGTCAGTTATTGAGAAGATGGCAAGGATGAAGGACTAAAATACTGTCTGGTAGTCTGGGGGCTTCCAGAAACAGAGGGACATATGAGTTGTACTTAATGATTCACTCACTAGGACAGCTTGGCATGCCCCACAAATCTGTGATTGTTCCTGCTCTGCTTATCAAAGATTTTTTTTTAATCAATGACTTGGATAAAAGGATCGATGACATACTTATTAAATTTTCAGATGACAAAGCTGTGAATCACAGCTATCACACTAGATGACAGAATAAAGATTCAAAAAGATCTTGACAGGAGCTAAATCAGATAAGATGAAATTTAATAGGGATAATGGAAACCTTACACTTAGGGTTTTTTTTTTTTAAACCAACACTACAAGTCTAAAACAGGAAAAGTGTAGCTAAATAGTAGTCTATCTGGAAAAGATCTGGAGGCTTTACTGACTGCAAGCACCATATAAGGTGTGATACAGTGGTGAAGAAAGCAACAGTAACTTTTGGTTTCATTAAATAAAGCATTACTTCTAGTATTATGGATGTCAGGCCACCTTTGGTAAACTATGTTCAGTTCTGTGTGAAAAGTAAAATAGATGAAAGGAAGAAAGGAAGTAGATCCTAATATAATTTTTGTTTTAGAGTTAAGGAAACAAACAGAGGTTAAGTTAATTGTCCAGTTTCACATTCCTAATAATAATAAGAGTCTGAGGTTTGATTTGAACTCACGTTTACTTGACTTAAGTTTATCATTTTTTGAAAGACTGAAATTCAGGTATGTTCTGAAGAGGATGACTAGGGTGATAAAATTACTGGAAACCATGCTACATTAGAGCCAGTTAGGTGGTATAGTAGGTGAAGATGGGACATGGCATTATCAAGTCCTCTATCAAAATCTGGCCTAAGATACTTACAGGTTGTATGACCTTACAAACATCACTTAATCTTTGTCTACTTCAATTTCCTCATAAAATGGGGTAATGATATCACCTACCTCCCAGAGCTGTTGTGAGGATAAAATGAAGTAATATTTATATTTTGTGACCTTTAAAGCATTATATAAATACTAGCCATTAATATTACCTTCTTTATCATCATCATCATCAGGATCATTTGAAGAAATTAGGAGTATTTAGCTCAGGGAACATGATAGTTAGTTTTACATGTGTGAAGACTGCTATATTGTCAAGAAATTAGCCTTGCTAATGTTTTCAGAGGGTAAGAACCAAGGAATAAAGTATGAAAGGCACGGAGAAGTTATATTTAATGCTAGGAAAACTAATTAAAGTTAACTCAAAGTCAAATGCTTTGACTTGACACAGAGTAGTTACTCTTTCATTAGAAATCTTCATGTGAAGGTTGGGTGACCAACTTATTGGAAATGCTGAGATTTGTATTTAGGGACAATCTCTTATACCTCTGAGATTCTGTGACATTTTAATTATCATTTAAATGTGCAGTAAAAAGTAAACATTGCAAATGAATTGTGAGGTATAAAATAGTTCCATCTTTAATCCTAAAATATCTAGTAAATTTTTGACTTCCTTCAAGACAAAGTTCAAATTTTACCTTCTGTTAGAGGTGTTCTTCACCCTTATTTTTAATGACTTCCCCCTCTTATACTGTCTCTCATCTATTCTGGATATAACTTGTATTTATTTGGTTATTTAGATATTAATTTCTTTCAGATATATCTCTTTAAGGAAGAAACTTTTTTAAAAAATTTTTTGCTTTTATATCCCTAGCACATTGTATAGTGCTCTGGCATTTTGCAAGCACTTAACAAAGTTGACTGACAGACTAAATGCATATGTGGTAATATGATTACACACTGAGGCATAGAACTTAAACATAAAACTAATGAATTATTGCCTGAATCATATCACTAAATTGATTCCACCCAAGACAATGGAAAATGTAAACTCACCCAATCACAAGACTGTTGGAGGCATGCTAAAATACACACACACACACACACACACACACACACATACTAACATTCAAATATACTCTCAGTCCCTTATGTGTAAAGTGTATGGACTGGATTAGGTAGTGTTTAAAGACTCTTTGGTTCAAGATCTTATTTACACAAAAATTTCATCATACCTTCTTGTTTCCCCTATTATGTACCATTCCCTTTCTTTTTAAAATAAAAGACATTTTAGCACAAGTACAAACTAAAAGGACATCCTTCTTACCTTTTCTTGAAATCAGTGAAGTCAGGATTTATTGAAGGATAAAAATGTAGATAATCCAAAATCAAAGGTCCCACTATAGATAAAGGATAGCCTGTTTTCTTTTCTTTTTTCTCTTTTTGGTTTTTGCAAGGCAATGAGATTAGGTGACTCGCAGAAGTCACACAGCTAAGCAATTAATAAATGTCTGAGGTCAAATTTGAACTCAAGTCTCCTGATTCTAGGGCCAGTATTCTATCCATTGTGCTACCTAGCTACCCCAGATTGATTGTTTTCTAAGACTGCTACCAATAGAATAGTGAATAATTATTATGAAAATGTTAGCCAGGATTTGAGTGGAGGCAAGATAGCAGAGTAAAGGCAAAGAATCATCTAAGCTTCATTCCAGACCCCTCCAAATACCTTTTAATAATGACTTTAAACAAATTCTAGAATGGCAGAATTCACAGATAGATAGGTGAAAGAATTTTCCAATTCAACAACTTAGAAAGCTGTTGGAAAGGTATGTTCCACCAGGCTGAGGGAGGAATACAGTTAGCAAAGACCATACCAAACCAGATTGGGACTCAGTAAGCTAAGAGCAGGTCTCAAGAGTCACAGAAACAATATCAGCAGAGCTGCTTCCTAAACTCTTGACCCACAGATGGTAAGTGGATTAAACAGCTGATCAGAAAGAAATTTCAAGGGTCTCTTTTCTGGGTTAGAGGCAGAATGCTATTGCTTTGCCCATGCTCAAACCTGGGTTACAGTCCTAGATAGCAGTGCCAAGGTGAGGAGGGATACTAGCACACCGGACCTTGCAGCCATAGTGGAGTGGACACCTTGTGGTCACTTATAAACCACAGTAGGCCAGGAGAGTAGTAAACACACCACTTTTTAGATTATAATATTTTTGGAAGAATTGTGAAAAACTGCACAAAAACTCTGAAGTTTGGAACATCCTCCATCCTGGAAATAGAACCCCATTTAACAAAGAGTTATAAGTCAAGTAACAGACTGGGAAAATGAGCAAACAACAGACCATAGAAAGTTACTGTGGTGACAAGGAACATCAAAACACACACTCAGAAGAAGATAAACAAAATGAAAGTTCCTATATCCAAAGGCTCCAAGAAAATAGTTTTTTTTTTCTTGCAAGGCAATGGGGTTAAGTGGCTTACCCAAGGCCACACAGCTAGGTAATTATTAAGTGTCTGAGGCCAGATTTGAACTCAGATACTCCTGACTCCAGGGCCGATGCTCTATCCACTGTGCCACCTAGCTGCCCCTGCTACCTAGATGCCCCAGCTCCAAGAAAATATAAATTAGTTTTAACTCATGGAAGAAATCAAAAAGGATTTTAAAAATCAAATAAGAGAGGTAGATTAAAATTTGGAAAGAGAAATGAGAATGATATAAGAAAATCATGAAAACAAGAGTCAAAAACTTGATAAAAGACATAAAAATACCAAAGAAAAATAGCACCTTAAAACCAGACAAGGTCAAATTTGTTAAAAGAACAACAAAAAGCCAAAGAGTAAAAGAATGCTCTGAACAGCAGAATTGATCAAATGGGGGAAAGGGGGCCCAGAAATTCACTGAAGTAAATAATTCCTTCAAAATTAAAATTGAACAAATGGAAGTTAATGACATTATGAGAAATCAAGAAACAAAAAATAAAACAAAAAACAATAAAACAAAACCAAATGAATGAAAAAATAGGAAATGTGGAATATCTCATTGGAAAAAACAACTGACCTGGAAAATAGATCCAGGAGACATAATTAAAAAAATCATTGACCACCTGAAAGCCATCATATTTCAAAATACTGTCAAGGAAACACCCTTGATATTCTATAACCAGAAGGTAAAATAGAAATTGAAAGAATTCACTAATCACCTCCAAAAAGAGAAACAAAAATGAAAACTCCCTGGAATTATAACCCAGTGTCAAAGTTCCCAGGTCGAGGGGAATATCTTTCAAGCAGCCAGGTAGAACTAATTCAAGTGTCATGGAGTTACAGTCAGGATGATGCAAGATCTAGCAGCTTCTACATCAAAGGATCTGAAGAGTTGGAATATGATATTCTGGGGAGCAAAGGAGTAGGATTACAAACTACTCAGAAAAACTAAGGATAATTCTTCAGGGGAAATAATGACTATAGAATGAAATAGAGGATTTTCAAGCATTCTTGATGAAAAGATCAGAGCTGAATAGAAAATATGACTTTACTATGCAAGATTCAAGACAAGCATAAAAAACAAACAAGAAAGTGAAATCATAAGGGATTTAATAAGTTTAAACTATTTACATTCTATCATGTAAAGATGCTACTTATTACTCACAAGAGCAATTCATGAGAGTAATAATAATTCTTATTACTAGTATAGTTAAAAGGAGTATAAAGAGAGAGGGCATAAGTGTGAATTGAATATGAAGAGATAACTAAAAAATTAAATTAAAGATTAATATATTGGGAGAAAGGGAAAGGGAGAAGTAGAATGGAGTAAATTATCTACATAAAAGAAGCAAGAAAAACGTTTACAGTGAAAGGGAAGAGGGGGAATATAAGGGAGAACAAGTGAACCTTAGTCTCTTCAGAAATTGCTGAAAGAGGGAATCAAATACCCTCTTTTTATTTTTTTTTATTTCTTATATTTTTATTAAAGATGTTATTTGAGTTTTACAATTTTCCCCTCAATCTTACTTCCCTCCTCCCACCCCCCCACTGAAAGCAATCTGTCAGTTTTTACTTTGTTTCCATGTTGTACATTGATCCAAATTGAGTGTGATGAGAGAGAAATCATATCCTTAAGAAAGAGACAAAAAGTCTAAGAGATAACAATAAGGTATCTGTTTTTTCCCTAAATTAAAGGGAATAGTACTTGAACTTTCTTCAGACTCCACAGCTCTTTATCTGGATACAGATGGCACTCTCCTTTGCAGACAGCCCAAAATTGTTCTCGGTTGTTGCACTGATGGAATGAGCAAGTCCTTCAAGGTTGAACATTGCCCCCATGTTGCTGTTGGGTTGTACAGTGTTTTTCTGGTTCTGCTCATCTCACTCAGCATCAGTTCATGCAAATCCCTCCAGGCTTCCCTGAAATCCCTTCTCTCATGGTTTCTAATAGAACAATAATGTTCCATGACATACATATACCACAGTTTGCTAAGCCATTCGCCAATTGAAGGACATTTACTTGATTTCAAATTCTTTGCCACCACAAACAGGGCTGCTATAAGTATTTTTGTACAATTGATGTTTTTACCATTTTTCGTCATCTCTTCAGGGTATAGACCCAGTAGTGGTATTGTTGGGTCAAAGGGTATGCTCATTTTTGTTGCCCTTTGGGCATAGTTCCAGATTTCTCTCCAGAAAGGGTGGACGAGTTCAAGCTCCACCAACAGTGTAGTGTCCCAGATTTCCCACAACCCTTCCAACAATCATCATTATCCTTTCTAGTCATGAGAGCCAGTCTGAGAGTTGTGAGGTCGTACCTCAGAGAAACTTTAATTTGCATTTCTCTAATAATTAATGATTTAGAGCAATTTTTCATATGGCTATGGATTGCTTTGATCTCCTTATCTGTAAATTGCCTTTGCATATCCTTTGACCATCAAATACCCTCTTAATTGGTTAAATAAAATAAAAGGGTAAGACAAGAAGGGATGACAAAAGAGAGGGCAGATTGGGAGAGAGTATTGTCAGAAGCAAAAAAGAAAAGTTTTGATGTGAAACAATAGAAAGAAAGAAAGAATAGACTACACAGAAGAAATAGTATAGAGGGAACTACAGTTGGTAATAACTATGAAAATATTTTGAAGCAAGTTTCTCTGACAAAGGTTTCATTTCTCATATATAGAGAACTGAGAGAAAGTTATAAAATAATTGATCAAAAAGCAAAAGATAAACAGTTTTCACAGGATGTATCAAATTTATCTATAGATATTTGAAAAATAGTCTCACTATTGATTGGAGAAATGCAAAATAGTCTCACTATTGATTGGAGAAATGCAAATTGAAACATTTCTGAGGTTCTTTTTCATACCTATTATTATTGGGAAGAGAAATGAGAATGATACAAGAAAATCATGAAAACAAGAGTCAAAAATTGATAAAAGACATAAAAATACCAAAGAAAAATAGCACCTTAAAACCAGACAAGGTCAAATTTGTTAAAGGAAGAACAAAAATAGGACAGAAAAGGAAAATGACAAATATTGGAAGAGATGTGAGAAAAAGAAATCATTAATGCACTGTTGGTGGAATTATGAACTGATTCAACCATTCTGTAGTACAATTTGGAACAGGGCCCAAAGGGCTATGAAACCACGCATATTCTTGATCTAGTAATACCATTACTAGATCCGTATATCAAAATAGATTTAAAAAGATCAAAAAGGAAAAGAACCTATATGTGCAAAAAATGTTTTTGGCAACTCTTTTAAGGGTTATGAAACTATGCATACTCTTTGACCTAGTAATTCCTTTACTAGATCTGTATATCAAAATATATTTTAAAGGATCAAAAAGAAAGGAACCTATATGCAAAAATATTTACAGCAATGCTTTTTCTGGAAATTGAGGGAATGCCCCTAAGAATGGTTGAACAAACTGTGATATGTGATTAAAATGATTATTACACTACAAGAAATGATGAACAAGATGCTCTCAGAAAAACCTGGAAAGACTTACATGAACTGAAACAAAGTGATATGTATTCTGTACAAAGTAACAATAATATTGCATGATGATCAATTGTGAATGACTTAGATATTCCCATCCTGACAATTATCTGAGACAACTCAGTAGGACTTAGAATGAAAAATGCTATCCATACCCAGAAAAAGAACTAGTGACATTTGAATAGAGGCTGAAACATAGTTTTTTTTAAAGTTTATTTTTAAGGATTTTGGGTTTTTTTTTTCTTTCTATGTCTTCTTTCACAACATGGCTATTACGGAAATGTATTACAAGACCACACTTGTATAACCTATATCAAATTGTGCTTTCTCAATGAGAAACATTAAAATGGAGGAAGGGGGAGAATCTACAACTCTGAATTTTAAAAATAAATGCTAAAAATATTTTTTACATATAATTGGGAAAAAACTAATTATAAAAAGATTAAAAGAATTGATAGCTATACAGGCAAAGATTATTAATATCCTACATAAACACAAAGTTAAACATAATGCAAATTGTGGAAATCTGCTTTCCTTTTAAAAAATCTATTCTATAGGTTTTTCCATAAAATTTGAGAATAAACAAATTCCCCAATTCCAGATGTTTTGATGGGTTGGGGAGAACAGCAAAATCTTCCTTATAAAGCCCATAGGTTTAAGATAAGCCATAGATTTTAAGATGAAAATAGGAAGATTTGATTTCTCTGATAGCGAAAAAAAATAGGAACTGTTAAGTAGAGCAAGAACTAGGACAAGGTGACCAGGCTTTCATCCTAGGGTGCTAAGAACAACTGTACTACTTTATCAGTTAGAAGCAACTTACCTGGCTAGTAAGAATATTTGATTGAAATAGGAAGCTATCAGATGGAGTGCTTCTTCTCAAGCAACTTCTGTAGCACAGTGGCTATTGTTGCCAGGGAAAGCATTGTGCAAGGGATGAAGCAACCCCAAGAGGTGATGTCAGTATCTAAATTCTCTTTCTTACAGCAAAGGTCCAGTTTCTTTGTTATAGTTTTAACTCTAGCCTCTTATGTTCTTTACTCTGAACCTTTATTTTGGTATTTTCTATGGTTGTAATTGGCAATTATAGTTCAGCTTTTAGTATCATTAATACTTAAGAAACAAAAAGTACAGAGAGAAGGTCTTTGAAGACCAAGGAATTTATGAAACAAGGGTTTAAGATCTTTCTTAAAACATTTAGAGATGATTTAATACAATTCATTCAGAAATACAGGAGATAACTGTGATAGAAGTTGGATGAAAAAAGCCCACTATAACACTTCTGAAGGATTTTCAGTGCTTGGTTTCTTGAATATTATGTGCCAAAAACACAGCCACTGTAACATAAAAGACCCATAGTATCAATTATTATCACTGTCAATCTAAGAGTGAAAGCATGCTACACTGGGCCTTGACAGAACAGACTATTATAGTTCTGCTGTGCTAGAAATATGTAAATGAAGACTCTTCGAGAAAATTTTGACACAATAGGTTTAACTGATAGGGTCTAATTATGTCAGTCAGCGGAATTCAATTACCAATAGGAATAGTTGGACATCCTAGTCTTAGAATTTGGTTTTAAACTCAGTAATAAAGAGCTAGCTGAAAATAGAATATATGTTCAAATTCTTAACCTAAAATAATATTTTTGAGTTATTTCAACCTTCTACTTTCATCCATAATGAAGAAATGCCAAAGGTCCTTGGAAGAAAAAAAAGGAAATAGGATTTGCATATGACATCAATCTTTTAAAAAGAAAGGATGTTGATGTTACATTATTATTATTATTTATTGTGAATGAAAACAGGATTTTCTTTAAGATTTCAAGTTTAAAATTGGAATAAAGTTTAGGCCAATTTTTTTTTATTTAAAACAGTACAAGAGAAAGAATCAAAGTAAAATTGGGCATAATTATACAAAGGAAAAAATCCTTTGAAATGGAATACATGGGGGCAGCTAGGTGGCGCAGTGGATAGAGCACTGGCCCTGGAGTCAGGAGGACCTGAGTTCAAATTTGACCTCAGACACTTAATAATTACCTAGCTGTGTGGCCTTGGGCAAGCCACTTAACCCCATTTGCCTTGCAAAAACCTAAAAAAAATGGAATACATGAAATAGAAGTTCTGTTTTTAATACTAAGAAGGACTATTAGCTTAAATAAGTCACCTAACCTCATTGAAACTGTTTCCTTATCTGAAAAGTATTTGATTGGTCTGAATGATATTTAAATCAAGTCCAATTTCTAACATTTCATGTTTTTATAATTTATTTGAAAACAAACAAGAAAATTCAAACTTTTAGATAGTTTAAATCAATGTACCCAGAAAACAGAGGTTATTATTAAATTTATAGTCAATTGAAAACTTCAGAACAAATCATATACTAATGATCAAAATTCCAGTGTAACCAGAATAGGATTGAAGAACTTCTTATTATGCAGATAGGGTAAACTTGACCTCCAATGTGTGACATATATTTTATTATTAGTTATCTTTTTATCTTCCCTTTAACCTATCAAGTTTGTTCTGAGTTTTATATCTATTTTATCTTTCCAAGCTATGTACTTTTCTTCTCTACATCTCAGTTGTATGAAACTACTGTTTATATGTGAATTACTTTGCCATGTTACTCTCACTATCTGATTATTTTCCCAAATCCATTCTAAGGAGTAGGAAACCGTTTTGAGACAAGATAAATTGGGTACCACTGACCATTTGTAGAATTGTTCTTATTCTCACTACAAAAATTTTCTGTGTTAAGAAGGATTGAACCAATACTTTACACTTGAAAAGCCATCATAATAGAAATAGTTATTAAAATAAGCATATAAAAAATCACAAAGCCCATCAGTACTCCTGCATACTGTATGTGCTATTTATTATTCATTTTTAGCAATTGTGTGGTTTAGAGGAAAAATTAAATGATTTCTACTGAGTATCAGGAAACCCTTTTCCAAGTCCTGGTATCATAAGATCATAGATATAGAGATGAAAGGAATGTTGAAGGTCATATAGTCTAATCTCTTCATTTTACAGAAGAGGAAAACAAGACTCAGAGAGGAAAAATGATGTGCCTGAAATCCCATAAATAATGAAATAAGAGGTAGAAATGGAATTTGAACTCAGGTCTTTTCATTCTAAATTCATTTGCTTTCCATTTGCCTTGATCTGCTACTCATTAACTGTATGACCTGGAAGAAGTCACAATATATCTGAGCCTCAATTTCTTCACTGGTAAAATTAAGATGATTCTCCCCTTCCTAAACTGAAGTGCCAATTTAATACTTCATATGAAAGTAATTTGGGAAATAGAAGTCATCCGATAAATAATAGGATTGTTTTTATTCTCAAAGAACATGTGCCCACTACCTACTAATATAAGCAAGTGCTCTTTAGGGAGGTAGCAACCATATCCTCCCTTGAGGTCTTCAAGAACAAACTGGATGATTATGTGGCATGTTACAGAAGGCTCATTCAGATATAGCTTCAATTAACATGCCTTAGATATGTCTTCTGCCATTCTGTGATTTTCTGATTCTGTAATTTGGCATGTAGGCACTCTCTGTCAGCCAGAAATTTCTTGCATGTAGAGGATTGTATGGTGTACCATGGGGAAATACAAAGAAAGTAGGCAACATAATTTCTGTCCTTCAGGCACTTACCATTCTAGTGGAAGAGTTTAAGTCTAAGCTATGAGATGATGGTCTTTTGTATTAGTTTCTATTTACCTCTTTTGAGCACAAATTGAAGAAAAATTATTTGCCTAATTTAGACTAACCAACTACCCCTCCTTTGAAAAAGCAAACATAACCACAAGCAGAGGCTCTTTGAGGACTTTAAGAATAACAATCAGTTTTATAACTGGAGGCATTGTGACATATAAGGTAATATAGCACTTTATTTCACTATCACCTAGTTCCTCCAATAAGGAATTCTTTTTTTATTTGCATAAAATAGGATGCTCTTTGTCTAAGTAGGCAGGCAAAGGATTTGCTTTAAAGGACAACAAACAAAAATTAGGACGTTGCCACTGCATGATATATAACTGCAGGTGTCTGGTCATTACTAATCGAAGATGAGAATTTAAAAGAACAATAAAGCTAACAGGTAAAAACATGAAAGAAGATTTAAATTATTATATAACATCCAAACTTTAACATTTTTCTTCAATATGAAAATAAAAGGACAGTAGGGTCATATGACAACAAGTAATATAGTAATTAATGGAAATATTCTACTTCAATATTTGCATATAAATTTTTCTTTTAAGAAATTATAATGAAGTAAATTTAAGGGAATTTTAAAAGTATATAATCAGTAGTTTTGTAAAAAATGACTCAAGAATCCTCTATAGAAAGTGCAGAGTGGAAATTTTTAATAAATACATGACCAAAAAAAATAGTCAGATTAATGGACATTTACTAATGTACACTATAGGCCATCTCAAATATATCACACTCTTTTCTCATACAGTGTGGATAGTTACAAATTCCATACACAATGATACAATGTGTATTCCACAGAATCCTTTTCTGGCAACAAAAAAGAGGAGGGGTCTTCCTCTTTCCTTCTAGCAGTTTCTAATTTGTAGAGTGGGAAGAGATGTTGGCAGCTCTGTCCCATTTACAAAGTTGTCCCTTTGTAGTAACAACCCCTTTGTTGCTCATTCTGCTTGCTGTGCCTGCAACCTGATTCATGCCTGAGTTGAGGAGGTGATTGGAGGCGGAATCACCCTAAGACTGGAGGCACAGGTTAATGATGACTGCTCTAAATGAACAATTAGGGATAGATAAACTGTAATAGGTAAGGAGGTTCAGTTTGGATAAGCATGGATAAGGCAGCACATTAAATCAAAGAGCTTTGTCTTTTAACTTGGATTTCAAGTCTCTACCAAACTAGGTTATACTAAGCAAAGAACATTTATTCTGTCAATAAGACTAAAGAAAAAAGAAAAGCATATTATTCCTATTTTATTATAATCATTATAAAAATCACAGATATTTATATAACTGGGAATTTGCAAAGTTCTTTTCATACATTATCGCATTTGAGTCTAATAACACTATTAAGAGATACAACATGTATTATTATTCTCATTTTACAAATGAGGAAAGTAGTAAGCCTCAGAGAGGTTAAGTGTGTTTTCCATCATAACAAAGATAGTAAATATTCGTGGTGGAATTTAAACCAATATCTTTCTGATTACAGGACCAACATTCTATGCAGATAGCATGATGACCCCACTAAGTAGGACAAGTATGGTACAAAACAATTTACAACTAAACTGATAGTGATCATCAATTAGAAATTGGATCCCAGAGTTTCAAATTCAGCATAAAGTAATTCTAACACTAGACATTCAAAAATTTTATATGGATATGAGTAGAGGAGTATAGGTATATTTTTAACTCAGTAAAATGTTGTTTTTCAAAAGTTTTAGTGAAGTTTCTAACTGCACCAACACTTTTGGGACAGCATGCATTTATTTGTCATCATACTCTATGCTATTTTCTATTGTCCTAAGAATTTTTTTGATCATTATGCAACATGGTCCTTCCTTTGCAACGTACAAGAAATTGCACTAGGTTCTAATTTCTTTCTGTAGCATCCTATTATTCATAACACTATTTAACTGACCAATAAATTAAGTAAACCTTTCAGATATCTTACATAAACTTCCCTCCTCCTCCATAGAAGTACAACTTTAATAACAATATTTTCAATCTTAAATTTGGACCTGAATCACTTTAGATACAAGAGCTCAATGTGTATTTAGATCTTACCTCATTTCATTCTCTTTCCCTTGTTATAAGAAAAAAGGGAATTGATATTTGAGCATTTCAAAATAGAAATTTAGGGTAGAAAAAATGTATTTTTTTATGAAGAGATGAAATTTCTTAGAAGATATAGTGTTGGCCTCAGAAAGACCATAGTTTGAATTCTCCCTGGATACCTATTAGCTGCATAATCAGGTTCAGTTTGCTTTTGGTAAGATGAAGATAATCATGCCTATAGAATTAATCATTCGGGGTTGTTGTGACACTCAAATGAGATAACATATAAAGCACTTTACTTAGTTTGAACATTACAGAAATGACTGCTTTTATAAGAAAGGTTTTCCCACACTAGAGAGTTTATAGTGAATTCTCGCCCTTCTAAATATACTATAACATGCATGAGATTTTTCCATTTCACCTTGCAATGAACAAATAAGCAAGAAATATTACTTTTCTATATCCTTTAGAAAAACAACCCATATTGATGTAATTTTTGTCTCTCCCTCAGACATCATGCCCAGTCAGTTTCAAGGTCCTTCGGATTCTTCCTTCAAAACAACCATCAGATTCATTCATTATCACTTTTCCATTCTCAAAATCGCTACCTTCATTATCTCTCACCTGGATCACTGCGATATAGTCTTAACTGACCTTCCTGATTCTAATCTCTTCAATTCATCTTTCACTATGATGCCAGATAAATTGTTCTAATCACATCACTCTTCTACTCCAATACTTTCAGAGGCTTTCCATTACCACCAGAATAAAGACGATGGAAAGGAGTACAAACTCTTTATCCTGTCTCTTCTGGCTCTCCAAAATCTGGCTGCAATCTACTTTTCTGGTTTTATCTGTCTATGTTCTTTCATGTTTTATGATTCAACTGAATTGATTAATTTTGTTTTGGAAACTCCTATTATTTTGCTTCTATTCATTCCTCCAAGCTCATGGGAAAAAAAAAAAAAAACTTTTCCTATTTCCCCCTACCTATTGAAATTTCTCCCTCTTAAAGGGTCAATTCAGGTACCACTTTTTCCAAAGTCTTCTCTGATTCATTCAGAACTTAATTATTCTCTTTCCTCAAGCACCTTATTTGGATGTTTCCTTTGCATTTAAAACATTTTGCCTCGTATTCTAGTTATTTGGACACTTGTCTTATTCTCTTATTATGCTAGTATCTTAAGAGTAAGGATTCTCTTTTATTTCATCTTTGTGTTCACAGTTCCTAAAACGGGTGCCTAATAATAATTGTTAAAGTGTATGCAGATTTGAAGACATCGAATTTAAATTAACATGCCTTTAAAATAAATCCTCTTTGTTTTGGAATCAACATTATGATCAACCATATGATGCCAGGGCTATCACCATATAACCTGGCCTTTGTTTGATCATGTGAATTCTGAGTAACTAAGCAGTTCTAAAGCAAAGCCAGGTCTTGTCTGGGAAATTTCCAAGGAAATCCCAACATGCTGAAGTAAGAGAAATGAGCAGGTCATATTCTTCCCCCTACCTCTATTTGGAGCCAATTTCTTAGGACAAGGGTTGCAGAAATTTAGTTCTTTCAAGGAGATGAAAGTCTCAAGTTCTGATTTAGGAATCATAATATTCAACTCCATTAGAGTTAAAGCTCCTTAAGTTCAGAGACAGTATTTTGCTTCTTGTATCCTAAGAATTAGTTTACTGATGATTGATTGACTGTTTGAATAAAGGTCTCAAAGGGCCTCAATATATGATTCCATAGAGAAGTGGGAATTGATTTATCTTACTTAGAGGCAGCTATGTGGTGCAATGGAGAGATATAGAAAATTAATATGACTTGAATTCCAATCCTGCCTCAGTCACCTGCTGTTTACTATTTCTGTGATCCTAGAAAAGTCAGTTAATCTCTCTAAGAATCAGTTTCTTCATCTGTAAAATATAGATATCTACCAGAAATATAATCATGTAAAGTTCTTTGAAAACCCATAAAGTTCTTTATAAATTCTGCTTATTATTACTGTTGCTAAAATGAGCAGGTGAAAAGCAGTATTTTCAGTACCTATTATAACTCAAACATCTTCCAGTAGTATTTTATACTACTTAAGACAAAGAAGTTTTTGGAGTCAACAACATCTTTTTTGTATCACTCATTGCTCTACTTTTGTCTCATTCTGCTCTATGTAGAGATCCAAAGATTTTCAGTATTTCAAGGATCTTTAATTTTTATGGTGTGAGGATTAAGCAGAATGAAGCCCCAATATATCTTCTTAGATGACCTTTGAGCTCTCTCTCTGCTGCTGAAAGTGCCAAACCCAACCTATTAATGAGCTTCTCCAAATAATTAGCCTCAAATTTTATAATTCAGGAGATTTATTTGTTGTTCTTGGACCACTTCTATATAATCTTCACTGAAGATAAAAGAAAGACTAACACATTATTGCAGTTGACAAATGTACATAATGGCTCCTTTTCTAGAAAAAGACATTTTACAAATAAATAGAAGAATAAGTTTGTCAAACTTAGGGAAAATTCTGTGCCTAAATGGAGCTTCTTGTAAATTGACAGGTGATTTACCATAATTATGTTGCTCTCAGTGAAACAATTAACTTGCTTTTGTAAACTATTGATAAGATTTTTCCAACCTTGAATATATTTCGGATTCATTATTTTATCCTCTTTACTGAAAGATTAATGTGGGTTATTTTTGGTCACATTTATTTCAATTAATCTGGGTAAATTAATCTTAAGAAAATTGTGAGGAAGTATGGGTGAGTATGGCAACAAATCAGTTGTGATACTAGTTTGGGTGTTGGTCCTTAGAGCTTGAAGCATAGGCTGCTGTCATGAAAATCCAAGGAAGACAGCTAGTAATGTAGTTTTGGAGAAAAGTTATTTTTCTTTCTTGTTCCCTTTCCCTGATCATTCAATGAATTTTGGATGGAATTAGACACATATACATTGAATCAACAAGTCACTGTACACTTAGCATCAGATTAGAAAATAAAATGTTTATATTTATACATATGTCTGTGTTCTTATTTGGCAAGAACAGAAGATATTTGGATCTCTTTGGACCTGTTCCTATTGGGATGATGAAAGTATGAACAGGTGTAAAGACTGCTTTGTAGTTTCATAGTTTGATAAAGTTTTAATGCAGTTAAATGAAAGACAAATATAACATAATGAAGTCTACCCACTTCCAAGGTTGTTTGACCTTTTTGTTGTATGTAGAGACATCCATTTTTCCTTAGGTTTTTGGTCTCATTTAAAAATGTTATAATTATTTATTTTTTTGATTCTCAATATTTTTTATTTATTTGTTTTTCCAAAAACATGCAACAATAGTTTTTACCAATCATTTTCCCAAGGTTTTGAGTTTT